>NC_086446.1:757206866-757274366 GCF_028390025.1 Pseudophryne corroboree
AAAACAGCGTTGCTCCGGTGCCTTCCCAATGCAGGTAAAACAGTGTTACAAAGAAGAGGCGGCACTCAGAGACTATAGTGGTCAAAATTGTATTCCACAAAAACGATCCAACGTTTCGGGGGTACTTACGCCCCCTTTGTCAAGGTGAACAATAAAAATGTTTTATTGTTCACCTTGACAAAGGGGGCGTAAGTACCCCCGAAACGTTGGATCGTTTTTGTGGAATACAATTTTGACCACTATAGTCTCTGAGTGCCGCCTCTTCTTTGTAACACTATATATATATATATATAAATATATACACACACACACACACACACACGTATGTATACATATATAAATACATATATACACATGCACACACAGTATATGCACACACAGATATATACACAAATATATATATATATATATATATATATATATATATATAGTTTGAAAGGAAAACTGCGGCACTCGAGGACTTGCGGTTGTACAAAAATGTATTAAAAATACACAACAGGAGACATCGTTTCGGGGTGTCTAACCCCTTTGTCAAGATGTACATCTTGACAAAGGGGTTAGACACCCCGAAACGATGTCTCCTGTTGTGTATTTTTAATACATTTTTGTACAACCACAAGTCCTCGAGTGCCGCAGTTTTCCTTTCAAACTATTCATTATTGTCGCTGAGGGCACCGGGGCGCATTATTCAGAGGAGGAGTGCCGGGCTTTTCATGATCTATATATATATATATATATATATATATATATATATATAAGTGATGTGCACCGGAAATTTTTCGGGTGTTGTGTTTTGGTTTTGGATTCGGTTCCGTGGCCGTGTTTTGGATTCGGACGCGTTTTGGCAAAACCTCCCTGAAATTTTTTTGTCGGATTCGGGTGTGTTTTGGATGCGGGTGTTTTTTTACAAAAACCCCTCAAAAACAGCTTAAATCATAGAATTTGGGGGTCATTTTGATCCCATAGTATTATTAACCTCAATAACCATAATTTCCACTCATTTCCAGTCTATTCTGAACACCTCACACCTCACAATATTATTTTTAGTCCTAAAATTTGCACCAAGGTCGCTGGACGGCTAAACTAAGCGACCCAAGTGGCCGACACAAACACCTGGCCCATCTAGGAGTGGCACTGCAGTGTCAAACAGGATGGCAGATTTAAAAAATAGTCCCCAAACAGCACACGATGCAAAGAAAAAAAGAGGTGCAATGAGGTAGCTGTGTGACTAAGCTAAGTGACCCAAGTGGCCGACACAAACACCTGGCCCATCTAGGAGTGGCACTGCAGTGTCAGACAGGATGGCAGATTTAAAAAATAGTCCCCAAACAGCACATGATGCAAAGAAAAAAAGAGGTGCAATGAGGTAGCTGTGTGACTAAGCTAAGCAACCCAAGTGGCCGACATAAACACCTGGCCCATCTAGGAGTAGCACTGCAGTGTCAGACAGGATGGCAGATTTAAAAAATAGTCCCCAAACAGCACATGATGCAAAGAAAAAAAGGGGTGCAATGAGGTAGCTGTGTGACTAAGTTAAGCGACCCAAGTGGCCGACACAAACACCTGACCCATCTAGGAGTGGCACTGCAGTGTCAGACAGGATGGCAGATTTAAAAAATAGTCCTCAAACAGCACATGATGCAAAGAAAAAAAGAGGTGCAATGAGGTAGCTGTGTGACTAAGCTAAGCGACCCAAGTGGCCGACACAAACACCTGGCCCATCTAGGAGTGGCACTGCAGTTTTCTAGCGAGAGGATGAGTGCTTCCATCCTCATGTGAATCTGAACCACTAGCCATGAACATAGGCCAGGGCCTCAGCCGTTCCTAGCCACTCCGTGTCGTAAATGGCATATTGGCAAGTTTACGCTTCTCATCAGACGCTTTTATTTTGATTTTTGGGTCATTTTACTGAACTTTTGTAGTATACTTGAAGACACAGAGGTAGAGCAGTGGCCTACTGTACCGTACTGCTATATATTATATACTGGTGGTCAGCAAAATTATGCACTGTCCTCCTACTATATATACTGTGCACAACAACTAAAATGCACCACAGGTATGGATGGATACTAGTTTACTTGATGACACAGAGGTAGGTAGAGCAGTGGCCTACTGTACCGTACTGCTATATATTATATACTGGTAGTCAGCAAAATTATGCACTGTCCTCCTACTATATATACTGCGCACAACAACTAAAATGCACCACAGGTATGGATGGATACTAGTATACTTGATGACACAGAGGTAGGTAGAGCAGTGGCCTACTGTACCGTACTGCTATATATTATATACTGGTGGTCAGCAAAATTATGCACTGTCCTCCTACTATATATACTGCGCAAAACTTAAATGCACCACAGGTATGGATGGATAGTATACTTGACGACACAGAGGTAGGTAGAGCAGTGGCCTTCTCTACCATACTGCTATATATTATATACTGGTGGTCAGCAAAATTATGCACTGTCCTCCTACTATATATACTGCGCACAACAACTAAAATGCACCACAGGTATGGATGGATACTAGTATACTTGACGACACAGAGATAGGTAGAGCAGTGGCCTACTGTACCGTACTGCTATATATTATATACTGGTGGTCAGCACAATTATGCACTGTCCTCCTACTATATATACTGCGCACAACAACTAAAATGCACCACAGGTATGGATGGATTCTAGTATACTTGACGACACAGAGGTAGGTAGAGCAGTGGCCTACTGTACCGTACTGCTATATATTATATACTGGTGGTCAGCAAAATTATGCACTGTCCTCCTACTATATATACTGCGCACAACAACTAAAATGCACCACAGGTATGGATGGATAGTATACTTGACGACACAGAGGTAGGTAAAGCAGTGGTCTACTGTACCTTACTGCTATATATTATATACTGGTGGTCAGAAAAATTATGCACTGTCCTCCTACTATATATACTGCGCACAACTAAAATGCACCACAGGTATGGATGGATAGTATACTTGACGACACAGAGGTAGGTAGAGCAGTGGACTACTGTACCGTACTGATATAATACTGGTGGTCACTGGTCAGCAAAATTCTGCACTGTCCTCCTACTATATACTACAATGCAGCACAAATATGGAGCGTTTTTCAGGCAGAGAACGTAGATATTTTCAGCACACTGAGCACAGATATTTGCAAGCACACTGAGCACAGATATTTGCAGCACACTGAGCACAGATATTTGCAGCACACTGAGCACAGATATTTGCAGCACACTGAGCACAACTGAGAGAACGCTGCACACGTCCTCTCCCTATCATCTCCAATGCACGAGTGAAAATGGCGGCGACACGCGGCTCCTTATATAGAATACGAATCTCGCGAGAATCCGACAGCGGGATGATGATGTTCAGACGCGCTCGGGTTAACCGAGCAAGGCGGGAGGATCCGAGTCTGCTTCGGACCCGTTTAAAATGGGTGAAGTTCGGGGGGGTTTGGATTCCGAGGAACCGACCCCGCTCATCACTAATATATATATATATATATATATATATATACACAGTATATACATACAGTATATATATATATATATATATATATATATTTTTTTTTTTTATACATACTATGACAAGAACACTGGGATAGTGTTTGAGGGCAGGTATGTTTGTTCCAGGTTCTTGTCTTACATGTATTAGAAAAATGAAAACTTCTAGGAATATGTTTTGTTTTGTTAGAACCTTTTCAGTTTGTTGGAAAAGCTGGGTAAGGGCCCTGAAAGAGAGATGGGGCAAGTTCCAGACATTGGGCCCAGTTCGGGTCTTTGGCCTCACAGAAGGCTAATCAGGCTTTCAGCTGTGTAAGAGTGTTATAGAGCTGCTGGCCTGATTAGGGTGTGCAGACTGCCTGGGAAGACTGCAGGATCTCTGTGAGAGAAACACGCTTCCTGATACAAGTGAGCTATACAGCGTTTGCTGGAGAACTCTGTGTTTTTTTTGTTTAGTGATAGTTAGGAACATCTTGTGTTTAGTTAGTGCCGGACAGGCAAGGTATTTTCTTTTGCTGTTTGTTTTATTTTCTGTATAATAAAACTGGCTGGGGCCAGTTGTACCGGAAACTGGACTAGTGTGGCTCCTCAGCTGCTGCAGGGTGCCATTTATCCCAGGAAACGGCACCTTGTACCCTTACAGTGTTACAACTTGGTGGAGAATGCGAGCACTCCGTTCTGCGCATAAGTGAAAGCAGCAGCTTTGTGAGGCCTGCAGAAAACGGTGGTTTATGCAGATACAGCCCAGTGTGAAGTTGCTGAGACTCACCCCTGAGGGTTTGATATATGTCCTGGGTGAAAGCAGCTACAACGCCGCCTGAAAAATCTGTCGACATGGAGGAACTGCTTAAAGCCTTGCTGCAAGCTACAGCGGCTCAGCAGGAGGCCAACAGACAGCAGCAGGTGGCAATGGAGGAAAATAGGAGACAGCAGCAGGTGGCAATGGAGGAAAATAGGAGACAGCAGCAGGTGGCAATGGAGGAAAAATGGTTACAGCCAGAGACATTAACTGGTCCCCAGATGGTTGAAAGAGTCGTCATTGAACGCTACTTGAGATCTTTGCCCATGGTCCTGCGCAAGTGGGTGAGCCATGGGAACCCGGGTACTGCTGACCAATTAGTGGATATGGTAGAGAGGTATTTGGCAGCAGAGGAACTACTGATGACCACCCAGCAACCCATAGATCCTCGACAGCGCCCTTCAGTAAAGACTGGTAAGACTGTTCCGTGGGAAAACATTGCTGGGCGGTTAAGAGAACGCAAGGCTGGAGAGACTATAAATACTGGCCCTGGAGACAGGCCAATGGGGCTAGAACGGTCTATGCTGCCCAAACGGGTTGATAATCGTGTGATTAAATGTTTTAGGTGTGGTATGCCAGGTCATGTTATTGCCAATTGCCCAGTCACGCAGGAACCCATGCAATGTGATGCTGCCTTTGAATGTCGCAGAATGTCTTTCTTTGCTAGGTTAGCCTGTACTGTGGTACCTTCACCTGAGCTGGAAAAACAAATGTGTGATGTGTTCTTAGAGGGTAACCGGGTAGAGGCCTTGCTGGATTCAGGAAGTTTAGTTACCCTTGTGAAAGCTGGGTTAGTGAACCCCTTAAAGGTCCAGCAAATACCTATTGGAGTAACTTGCATACATGGGGATACCCAACATTATGTCACTGCTGAGGTGAATATAGAAACTTGTTGTGGGTCAGCAATTGTTAAAGTAGGACTGGTCCCTACCTTGGTGCATGAGGCCATAATAGGGAGGGATTTTCCTCATTTTTGGAAACTGTGGGAATCACGGTTATCAACAGATGTGAGAAGTAAAGAGCCAGTTGATAATACCGGTGATTTTATGGATGTACGTTTGTCTTCGGAACTTTCTGACCCTTTGCCTTTTGCTAGTTTGGCTGGGGAAGTGACAGTCCAGTGAGGACCCTCTTGCTGGGAACAGAGACATAGTAGTTAGAACTGAAAGCGTGCCTGACCTTGAGGTAAAGAAGGATCTGTTTGCGACTGAACAGTTAAAGGATCCTACCTTGATAAAGGCTAGAGAGAATGTTAAGGTTGTTAATGGGGAACCTGTGGTACCAGGTGACAGGGTTACGTATCCCCACATGGCCGTCTGTAATGAGCTCTTGTACCACATTGTCAAAAGGGGTGAGGATGTGGTGGAACAGCTGGTAGTTCCCCAGCCTTATCGGAGAACGGTACTAGATTTAGCTCATAGTCACGTTACCGCAGGACATTTAGGGGCAGAAAAAACCACTGAAAGAGTTTTACAAAGGTTCTTTTGGCCAGGGGCTTATAAAGAAGTGTCTGAATATTGTTCTTCCTGTCCTGAATGCCAGTATCATGCCCCTAGACCCCATTTCAGGAACCCACTAGTTCCCATGCCTATTATAGAGGTCCCGTTTGACAGAATAGCCATGGATCTCGTGGGGCCCTTGTTAAAGTCTGCTCGGGGCCATCAGTATATCCTGGTAATTATGGACTATGCCACTCGATATCCTGAGGCTGTCCCTTTACGCACTATCACAACCAAGGCGATAGCTAGGGAGCTGGTGCAGGTTTTTAGTAGAGTGGGAATACCAAAAGAAATTTTGACTGACCAAGGTACTCCATTTATGTCAAGGATCATGAAAGAATTGTGCAAATTATTTAAGGTCACTCACCTCAGGACGTCCATCTACCATCCCCAAACTGACGGGTTGGTGGAAAGGTTTAATAAAACATTAAAAAGTATGTTAAAAAAGGTTGTTGAGAGAGATGGGAAAAACTGGGATTGTTTGTTGCCCTACTTGTTAATGGCCATCAGAGAAGTTCCTCAGTCCTCTACGGGGTTTTCTCCATTTGATTTGTTGTATGGTAGACACCCCAGAGGGCTGTTGGACATTGCCAAAGAGACGTGGGAAGGACAGCCCACTCCTTATAGAAGCGTTATTGAACATGTAACACAAATGCAGGATAGGATTGCAGCCGTGGTACCTGTTGTCAGAGAGCACATGGAACAGGCCCGAAGTGCTCAACAGAGGGTCTATAACCGGAGTGCCAAGATACGGGAATTTGCTCCTGGAGATAGAGTTCTTGTTTTGGTACCCATTGTGGAAAGAAAATTCCTAGCTAAATGGCAGGGTCCATTTGAGATTAGGGAAAAAGTGAATGAGGTTAATTACAAAGTATACCAGCCGGGAAAGAGAAAACCCGAACAAATCTACCATATTAACTTAATCAAACCCTGGAAAGATAGGTTGTCTCTGTCAGCGGAGCCTTGCCCTTCGGTGTCTTCACCTCTGTTGCTTCCCGCAGTGAAGGTGTCAGAGACATTATCAGCTGATCAGAACAATCAGGTTAAAGAATTTCTCATCCAAAATAGGGAGATATTTTCAGAGCTGCCTGGCCGAACGACCATAATAAAACATGACATTGTCACAGAACCAGGGGTCAGGGTTAATTTAAAGCCATATAGGATTCCTGAAGCTCAGCGAGAAGCTGTTTCTAAAGAAGTTAAAACCATGTTAGAACTTGGAGTCATAGAGGAATCTAACAGTGAGTGGTCCAGTCCCATAGTGCTCATCCCGAAGCCCGACGGTAGCATACGCTTCTGTAATGACTTTCGTAAGTTAAATGAGGTGTCCAAGTTTGACGCATACCCCATGCCCCGTGTGGATGAGCTTACAGAAAGGCTGGGAACAGCCAGGTTTCTCACCACGTTGGACCTGACCAAAGGTTACTGGCAAATACCTTTATCTGATAGCGCAAAAGAAAAAACAGCCTTTTCGGTTCCGGAGGGGCTGTACCAGTATAAGATGTTACCCTTTGGGTTGCATGGGGCTCCAGCAACCTTTCAACGGGCGATGGATAAAATTTTGAGGCCCCATAGAAAATATGCAGCTGCCTATTTGGATGATGTGGTAATTCACAGTACAGACTGGGGGTCCCATTTGGTTAAAGTACAAGCAGTACTGGACTCAATCAGAGAGGCAGGGTTAACTGCTAACTCAAAGAAGTGCTGCCTCGCAATAGAGGAGTTCAAATACTTGGGCTTCACCATAGGCAGAGGTCTGATTAGGCCCCAATTGAATAAAATTGATGCTATTCAAAACTGGCCTCGTCCAGTGAATAAAAAACAGGTAAGGGCTTTTTTGGGAATAACTGGGTACTATAGACGGTTTATTCCCAATTTTGCAACCACAGCGGTGCCGTTGTCCGTCCTTACCAAAGGGAAGCAGTCAAATATGGTGAAATGGAACCCTGATGCAGAAAAAGCGTTCCAAGCGTTAAAAGTGGCTTTGTGTTCACAACCAGTGTTGATAACACCAGATTTTTCAAAAGAATTTGTGGTACAGACAGATGCCTCAGAGGTAGGGATAGGCGCTGTGCTGTCCCAAACCAGAGATGGGGACGAACACCCTATCATTTATTTGAGTAGGAAACTCATGAGCATGAAAAAAGGTATGCCATTGTAGAAAAGGAGGCTTTGGCCATTAAGTGGGCTCTAGATACCTTGAGATATTACCCCTTGGGTAGACAATTCAGACTAGTGACGGATCATGCCCCTTTAAAATGGATGTATGTAAATAGAGGCAAGAATGCTTGTGTAACTAGATGGTTTCTAGCATTGCAGGATTTTAAGTTTACTGTCTAACATAGACCGGGTACACAATTGGCCAACGCAGATGCATTGTCCCGCATCTTCTGTTTGGGGGCTACAAGTGTTCTGGCCCGTAGGTCGAAACAGGGGAGGGGGATATGTGACAAGAACACTGGGATAGTGTTTGAGGGCAGGTATGTTTGTTCCAGGTTCTTGTCTTACATGTATTAGAAAAATGAAAACTTCTAGGAATATGTTTTGTTTTGTTAGAACCTTTTCAGTTTGTTGGAAAAGCTGGGTAAGGGCCCTGAAAGAGAGATGGGGCAAGGTCCAGACATTGGGCCCAGATCGGGTCTTTGGCCTCACAGAAGGCTAATCAGGCTTTCAGCTGTGTAAGAGTGTTATAGAGCTGCTGGCCTGATTAGGGTGTGCAGACTGCCTGGGAAGACTGCAGGATCTCTGTGAGAGAAACACGCTTCCTGATACAAGTGAGCTATACAGTGTTTGCTGGAGAACTCTGTTTTTTTTGTTTAGTGATAGTTAGGAACATCTTGTGTTTAGTTAGTGCCGGACAGGCAAGGTATTTTCTTTTGCTGTTTGTTTTATTTTCTGTATAATAAAACTGGCTGGGGCCAGTTGTACCGGAAACTGGACTTGTGTGGTTCCTCAGCTGCTGCAGGGTGCCATTTATCCCAGGAAACGGCACCTTGTACCCTTACAGTGTTTCAATACAAACAAACAAACATATATATATATATACACATATGTATAGACACAAACGTGAGCCATAATAATACAGCCAGGCAGCTTTACTTTTGCTGGCAGGCTGCTGTAGCACAGGAGACAGGAGAGCGAGTGTTCGTTCCTCTCCTTCTCCTCCAAACACCGCTCCATACGCTGCTGCCAGGGATACATTCCCTACACTACATTCTCTCATACAGCCTGCACGCTCAGAAGGTGACTGAGCCGCAGGCTGCTACATAACACACTATTGGACAGCTGAGCCGTCGCTCAGCTGTCCTGTACTGATAGGCGGCGGAGGCGCCGGCGCCACGGCTCAAGTGTTAGGTTGCCAGGGCAACCAAATGGGAGCCGGGAATGCAGCGCAGCGCCGCAGATTGGTAAGAGCTCCGATCTGTGGCAGGGGGCCCTTTTAGGAAGGTGGACCCGGGGTACTTACTCCCTCGAGACCCCCACTTAATCCGGCTCTGAGGATAAGATTGGTTGGTACTTTATCTCTCTACTTTATCACTCTCCAAAGCTTAGTACATCTGCCCCTAAAGTTAATTTGAAATGTCAAGGCACAGGCCGTATACAAGCAGCATTGCACACTGAAGAAGTCTGTGTCGTACTGGGGCAAGAAGGGCCCACTGGAGAAATGCAGTGGTAGGGGCCCATGCTTAAGGATTTGGCCAGGCAATATAGGAGGTGTGGTCAACCACCATAGAGGCCCACCTAACCGTAAGAGAGTGCATTGGCTGGTCCCATAGTTCTGTGCTGTATAATGTAACATGTATAAATAATGTGCACTAGGATACAGCCTGGAACCTAATCCCTACAGGAGGAGGTGGACCCACAGGTAGTGGGGCCCACCGGTGGTTTCTCCTGTTCCCCGGTGGGCCAGTCCGACCCTGGAAGAAGTCAGCATGTTCACTTCCTTCACAAACTCACTATGGAGCTCAACAGAGACCACAGGAGAACCATGAACTTCTACAACTACAAGAATGGTCTAAAGTTCAGGGAAATTTCAGCCGACTGCGAGATGCTATTGGGGAGGAAGCACTGCCCTGAACCTTTGTGATTAAATGGTTTGCCGAATCTGGTGCGGAAGATGGTCCCTGGAAGACTGTGGCCAACCTATGAATGCCATCACCGAGCACAATGTTGCTGCCATGCGGGCCATAGTTGAAGGGGATGCCAAGATGACCGCAACCCAATTAGAGAAGGAGATAGTGATCCATCAATTTGATTCTCCTCAAAAAGATTGGCCTGAGCAAGGTTTCTTCACACTGGGTGCCCCTTCAACCGACTCAAGAGAATAAGGAGGCTAGGGTGATTTTGTGCTGCAGCATGCTGGCCAAACTCTGCCTGGGAGATCATCAGTGGCGGTGAATTCTGGATCTACAGATTCGACCCCAAGAACAAACAGCTGTTGGCCCAGTGGAGGTGCACCGCCACAGAAGTTCCGATGTGAGCGCAGAGTGGCCAAGCAGATTGTGGCTGTTTTTTGACCAATACTGTTCATGCACTGTAGCTACCATACCACTAGTACAGCAATGCACATTAACTGGGGACTTGGTACGTCAACCAATGCTGTACATACTGTAAGTGCTTGAAGCCATTTCCAGGTACCATCCTAGAACTCACACTTGTGGTGCTCTTCTTTATCATGAAATTGCACCTGACCACAAGTCCAGGAATGTGGTGGATCTTCTGTCTTATGAATGCATCCAGGAGAATGGTCATCCGCCATGGTGAGTCCAGACCTGGCCCCTGCAACTTCTTTGTGTTCCCATAAAACAAGCGCAAAATGCATGGGATTCATTTTCAGACACCAAAAGCTGCAGTGGAAACCTGCATCAGGTATGTAGAAGACATGCCTGCTTCGTACTGGACCAGCTGCTTCACCAAGTGGTTTGAACACATGCAACTTTGCAGAGACTCCTCTGGCGAATAATTAGAAAAAATTTAATTTTCACTTTGTAAATAAAATACTTTTTATTGCACATCGCATGTATACTGTAGTACACACAACCTGTATAACTGTAGGTGCCTTAGTTTTAATCTCAGAGGTTTGGCATATTGCTAGCTGAAAGATAATCTTACATCCAAAAACATTGTGGGGACTAGCCCCAAAGAAAATTCCTTTTTTGGAGCACTCTTTTGAAATAATTAGTGGTGTAGTATATAGAGGGTTAATGAATAGTATTAAAACTTAACTTTTATTTCTTATCAATCTAAAATAAAGGGGAGAGTGTTCAAACACATCTAATATCAGACATTGAGGTAAGTATTACCTGTATTAAATGAGTGTCCCTATCTCCCACAATGTCAATTCAAGAATGAACCCAGCCAATGTCATATTTCCATAGTCACTACATCCATAGCCACTACAGTCACAGTCATATATCCATAGCCACTACAGCAATAGTTACTACATCTGTAGGCACTACACCCATAGCCCCTACACCCATTGCCACCGTACCCATAGCCACCACATCCATAGCCACTACACCCATAGCCACTATAGCCAAAGTCTCTACAGCCATAGCCGTCACAGCCATAGCCACTACCGCAATAGCCACACATATTACAGCTGAAGTCACTACATCCATAGCCACTGCAGCCATAGTCACTACAGCCATAGCCTCCATAGCCACTACACCCATAGCCACTGCACACATAGTCACTAGAGTCATAGCTACTACACCCAGAGCCACTACACCCATGACTACCACACCCGTAGCCACTACAGCCATAGCTACTAAACCCATAGCCACTACAGCCTTAGGTACTAAACCCATAACCAGTACAGTCATAGCTACTAAACCCATAGCCACTGCAGCCATACTGTAGCCACCATAGCCACTACACCCATACTCATCACAGCCATAGCCACTACAGCCATAGCCACACATATCCACTACAGCTAAAGCCACTACATCCATAGCCACTACAACCATAGTCACTACATCGATAGCCACTACAGCTTTAGCCACTACAGCCATAGCCACCATAGCCACTACATCCATAGCCACTACAGCCATAGTCATATATGCATAGTCACTACATCCATAGCCACTACAGCCATAGTCATATATCCATAGCCACTACAGCAATAGTTACTACATCTATGGCCACTACACCCATAGCCACTACAGCCATAGTCACTACAGCCATAGCCACCATAGCCACTACATCCATAGTCATCACAGCCAAAGTCATATTTCCATAGTCACTACATCCATAGCCACTACAGTCACAGTCATATATCCATAGCCACTACAGCAATAGTTACTACATCTATAGGCACTACACCCATAGCCCCTACACCCATTGCCACCGTACCCATAGCCACCACATCCATAGCCACCACACCCATAGCCACTATAGCCATAGTCTCTACAGCCATAGCCGTCACAGCCATAGCCACTACCGCAATAGCCACACATATTACAGCTGAAGTCACTACATCCATAGCCACTGCAGCCATAGTCACTACAGTCATAGCCTCCATAGCCACTACACCCATAGCCACTGCACACATAGTCACTAGAGTCATAGCTACTACACCCAGAGCCACTACACCCATGACTACCACACCCGTAGCCACTACAGCCATAGCTACTAAATCCATAGCCACTACAGCCTTAGGTACTAAACCCATAACCAGTACAGTCATAGCTACTAAACCCATAGCCACTGCAGCCATACTGTAGCCACTACACCCATAGCCACTACACCCATAGCCACTACACCCATTGCCACTACCCCCATAGCCATTATATCCATAGCTACTATATCCGTTGTCACTACAGCCATAGTCATTTCACCCATAGCCACTGCACCCATAGCCACCACATCCATAGCCACTACACCCATGGCCACTACAGCCATAGCCACCACATCTATAGCCACTACACCCATAGCCACTACAGCCATAGCCACCATAGCCACTACACCCAAAGTCATCACAGCCATAGCCACTACAGCCATAGCCACACATATCCACTACAGCTAAAGCCACTACATCCATAGCCACTACAGCCATAGTCACTACATTGATAGCCACTACAGCCATAGCCACCATAGCCACTACATACATAGCCACTACAGCCATAGTCATATATCCATATTCACTACATCCATAGCCACTACAGCCATAGTCATATATCCATAGCCACTACAGTAATAGTTACTACATCTATAGGCACTACACCCATAGCCACTACACCCATTGCCACCGCACCCATAACCACCACATCCATAGCCACTACATCCATAGCCACTACACCCATAGCCACTGCATACATAGTCACTAGAGTCATAGCTACGACACCCAGAGCCACCGAACCAATAGCCACTACAGCCTTAGCTACTACACCGATAGCCACTGCACCCATGACTACCACACCCGTAGCCACTACAGCCATAGCTACTAAACCCATAACCACTACAGCCATAGCTACTAAACCCATAGCCACTACAGCCATACTGTAGCTACTACACCCACAGCCACTATACCCATAGCCATTATAGCCATAGTTACTATACCCGTAGCCACTACAGCCATAGTCATTTCACCCATAGCCACCACAGCCATAGCAATTACATCCATAGCTACTATACCCCCAGCCACTACAGCCATAGCCATCATATCCATAGCTACTATACCCCTAGCCACTACAGCCATAGAGGCACATTTATTATCATTATTTTTACAAAAAAAAATGTGAGAAAGGGTGTTTTTTAACACCCTTTTCACATTTTTTTTTAGTATCACTCCAATGTATTAAAGGGCATTTGGAGCAGTTTGCATGAAAAACTGCTTCAAACCCTTTAAATGCAATTTTTTAAATTAACCCACATCGTATTTCCTACACCTATAATGAGAAGTGCGATGTGGCTGAATCGACTAAAAAAAAAAGATGTAAAAAAACACGCAGTGTGCCCTGTGATCATTACACCAGGTCAGGCTGGCGAGATCACAGGGCAGCACTGCGATCCGCTGCCTTCTACCCAGCTTTCTCTGTCCCCTGGCAGAGAATGCTATGCTGGGACACCGGCCTCCGGTGATCAGCTCTGTGTGTCTGATGGACACACAAGCTGATCAGTGTTTAAAACAAAACAAAAAGTAAAAAAAACATACTTACCCGTCCAGGAGCCGGTGATCGGTGCTCCTGTTCGGGCTGCTGGGCGCCTGGTCCCCCATGTGCTGCGCATGAACCCCCGGTGCAGTAAAATGACACTGTAAAGCAGCAGCGCACTCTACAGCACCGGCGGTCACAGCACCGCACAGGATCCGGCTCCTGTCAGCCCAGCAGGAGCAGCGTGGACCAGCTCCCTGGAGTGGTAAGTATTGACCTGCGGGGAGGAAGGGGGAAGGGGGGGTCCTGCGGCACAAGCGGGGGTAGTTACGACAGGGTTGTCGACCTGGCGCCGGCTGTAGTTTTGATGTCTGTGGTGGCGGCACATGCGCAATAGGACATTGGGGTATTTGTCCCCAAAAATACCCTGAAGATGCTGCGGAGTGTCATCGCAGGGACAGAGCTTTCTCGCAAGCTCTGTACCTGCATGCGATAATTGATACATCCCTGTGATGTAATCAATTATCGCAGTGCGATTATGGGCGATTTTATCACTTCTCATCCGCATCCATGGAAACAAACAAAGAAATATCCATTGTGGCTCTACTACCCCGAAATGATAAATGAAACAATGCACAGGGGGTCTCCAGGGAGGGGTGCCCCCGTTTGGACATGTGTATACTTCATTTAACATGAATCTGGTGTGTGTGTCCCAAAGCGAAAACTGAATTGGCCAGTCTATGCATCTTAATGAGTCCATAGTATCTGATGCTATGGGAGATCTTAATCCTTGTTTGCTTCTCAATAAAACATTGTTCTTGTTTACTAGCCAGTGATTAATATTTCACATTTTGTCACTGGGGTCTTGAATTTTCCTCTCCAGAGCCTCCCGAAGGATATTGGGGGTCATTCCGAGTTGATCGCTTGCTAGCAGTTTTTAGCAGCCGTGCAAACGCTATGCCGCCTCCCACTGGGAGTGTATTTTAGCTTAGCAGAAGTGCGATCGCCTCGTATCGCAGAGCGGCTACAAAGTTTTTTTTGTGTAGTTTCAGAGTAGCTCAAAACCTACTCAGCGCTTGCAATCACTTCAGACTATTCAGTTCCGGATTTGATGTCACACACCCAACCAGTGTCCGCCCAGCCACACCTGCGTTTTCCCTGGCACGCCTGCGTTTTTCCGAACACTCCCTAAAAATGGTCAGTTGCCACCCAGAAACGCCCTCTTCATGTCAATCACTCTGCGGGAAGCAGTGCGACTGAAATGCATCGCTAGACCCTGTGCAAAATGACATCGTTCGTTGTGCCCGTACATCGCGCGTGCGCATTGCGCCGCATACGCATGCGCAGAACTGACGTTTTTTAGTCTGGTCGCTGCGAATAAATTCAGCTAGCGATCAACTCAGAATGACCCCCATTAGTCTTACTTTTACTTATATAGCGCTACCAATAATAGCTCGTGGCAATATTTAATCTTTGACATCAGTCCTGCCCTAGCTAAGAACCACCAAATGTACTAAGGGGAGGTCCTCGTTGATGTCTACCTGACATCTCCCTTACATGTCATATAAAGAAGGTGCCTCTCCTAGACCACCTTCTCTAAGGTTCTTAAATGTGCTTGCAATGTACAGTAGCTCACCTTAGTTCAGTGGTTCTCAAACTGTGTCCCGTGGCATCCAGGGGTGCCTCAGGGCACTTGCAGAGGTGCCTTGGATTGGTTGTCCAATTGTAATTATTTATGGTCACTGTAACAGGCAAAACCAGAGTTGACAGCAAATGTTGTCCTTCCCCACACGATTGAACCTAAGGATGACATATAAACACAGTTTACTTAATTTAATATTTCTTTCTAAATTTCTCAGCAAGAAACTTTTGGCCTAGGAGTGGTGTGAAAAAAGAATCAGATACTCTATGGTGCCGCGGTTCAAAAAAGTTTGGGAACCACTGCCTTAGTTTATAACTTATTTGGGTATATATACAGGACTTTCCTATGTTTATGCTACTCACCTGACTCAACTGGTATCCGTGTATTATATTTTAATCTGTTTTCATGTGTTTTCTGCTTGGTCTATCGCCAACTGCCATTTGTAATTCATAGTTGAGGGCTTTATGCTGCTTTTCCCCCGCCCCCGCCTTAAAGGGGCATGGCAGAGGTAGCGAGGCTTGGTACAGGGGGTGTGGCTTTGCAATCACATAATTTTGGCCACAGCCCCCGCTATATAATGAAGATATTGCTGGCATTGTAAAGGGAGAGATTGACTGCGAATGGCGTCATTGCCCACCAGGTCCGCCCACTTAATTCGGCAAGTGGGCGGCTGGGCGGTGGCAGGAGCCCAGATCCGTGAGCCTTGCTCTCTCTTACGGGTGTCCAGGAGTGTCACTTTATTTTCGGGAAGCCTCCCGGCCATTGCAAGAGAATAGGCCAGTATGATGTAATTGTATGATGTGCTACTGTGTTATGCTTGATATGAATCACCCTACTGTATGTTGTTTTGTTTTCTTTTTTTTTTAAATTTAGTTTTGTAATGAAAAATCAATAAAATATTACTCAATAAAAAATAAACAGACAATGCTACTTATAGAATTTGACTGCAGATAAAAACCACTTGGCCCATCTAGTCTTAGAAAAGATATAGACAACTGAGATCAAGGGCCTAAATCGTACATCTATTATCAAACTCTCTGACATGTAGGGGGACGCCCTGCACAGTGCAAGTCCGCCCCTTATGCCAGGTCCTGCCCCCCCCCCCCCCGCAGACATGCAAAAGCATCATACGGCGGCGATGCTTTCGCACCTGCCGAGTAGCTCTCTGCGGAGGCAGACGGCTACCTGACATGTTTTTGGCAGCAGCAGTGGCTGCGTGTGATGTCACACAGCTGCCGTGGTCCGCCCCCCCCCGCAAACAGTCCGTACACACCTGCGTTGTCCGAAACGCAACCCAAAAACGTCACCGCAACGCCGCCGCTGCGCTCCGCGACCACCTCTGCCTGTCAATCAGGCAGAGGCGATCGCACAAGTGAGATGCCGTCACTTCTCACTGTGTGCGCATGCCCAGTGCGGCTGCTGCTCACGTTCACACTTCACTGGGCTTCAGCCGGCGTACGTTGCCAGGTCTAAATCAGGCCCCAAATACGGAGAATGTAAGGACAACGTATGATAGGAATGGAAAGGATGGAGCAGTGGCTGAAAGGTTTTATGGCCCTCATTCCGAGTTGTTCGCTCGGAGTTTTTCATCGCATCGCAGTGAGAATTCTCTTAGTGCGCATGCGCAATGTTCGCACTGCGACTGCGCCAAGTAACTTTACTATGAAGAAAGTAAGTTTACTCACGGCATTTTCATCGCTCCGACGTTCGCATTGTGATTGACAGGAAATGGGTGTTACTGGGCGGATGCACGGCGTTTTAGGGGCGTGTGGCTGGAAACGCTACCGTTTCCGGAAAAAACGCTGGAGTGGCCGGAGAAACGGTGGGAGTGCCTGGGCGAACGCTGGGTGTGTTTATGACGTCAGCCAGGAACGAAAAGCACTGAACTGATCGCACAGGCAGAGTAAGTCTGTAGCTACTCAGAAACTGCTAACTCGTTTGTAATCGCAATATTGCGCGTACGTCGGTCGCAATTTTAAGAAGCTAAGATTCACTCCCAGTAGGCGGCGGCTTAGCGTGTGTAACTCTGCTACATTCGCCTTGCGAGCGAACAACTCGGAATGAGGGCCTATGTGCAGCAGAGCAAGATGGAACTTGAGACCTGTCCAAATGGATAAAGCTCCCAGAATTGTCTTCTCTTTCTGGAATTTGAAAATGTCACTTTAGAGCTGTCCAGGACTCCAACTGCGGATAACGTAACATGCTGGCAGCCTTATATCACATATAATGCTATAATTACAGTTACACAACCGCCATTTGAGTCAGTGAGCTTACATTGCAAAGTGAGCTGTGTGTAGTTATGTAAGAAAATACTTCGCCTTTACACTTTCAACCAGAATTGGGAATAGAGGTGTGAGGATGGTATTTTGGGACGTACGTTTCACAGAAATGCTGTAAGCTTCTTACTGGGAAAAAAAACGTGTGATACAGGGAGGATTACAGAGAAACAACCTTCCTCTCGGATGGCCTGCTTCATCCATGTGCATTAGGAGTAAAAAGCAAAAATAGGAGCAATTTGCTCCTGGAATAAACCATGTTTCAATGCAAGGGGTGCAATCATGCATCTATTTTATTGCATGCAGGAGATATTGGGGGTCATTCCGAGTTGATTGCTAGCTGCCGTTGTATGCTGCATAGCGATCAGTGAAAAAAATGACTAATCTGCGCATACATATGCACCGCAATGCGCACGCACATCATACGGGTACGAAGTCCTTTGTGGTTTTGCACTGATTCTAGCGACAATTCCAATCGCACAGCCGAACGCAAGGAGATTGACAGGACGTGGGAGTTTCTGGGTGGCAACTGACCGTTTTCTGGGAGTGTTTGGAAAAATGCAGGAGTGGACGGGCGTTTGATGGGCGGGTATCTGACATCATTACCGTGTCACTCGTCGCAGCAATCATCGCACAGAATAAGTAACTACAGGGCTGGTCTTGTTCTGCACAAAATGTGTTTGCTGCCGCTCAGCTGCACAGGTGTACGCAGTTCTGCAAAGCGAAAATACACTCCCCCGTGGGCTGCGAATATGCGTTTGCACGGCTGCTAAAAGTAGCTAGCGAGCAATCAACTCGGAATGAGGGCCAATATTCTCTGCATGTGCATGTAGCACAAATACTGAGCTGCTTTGAGTGTAGAATGATGCTGCTGTAGGACACTCCCTTCCCAATGATAAATCTAGCTGCCCATTTTATATCTGCCCCACCTGCAGGGCAACTTGGTGTAGCCTTGGTGCAAGCTGTTATTTTTTGCTCTTATTCCAATTGGTGGTTGCTCCCGTGAGAGAACCACGTGGCTGTGGTACTTATCAGAGACACACCTAGACTAGATTGGCCAAGCCATGTAATCAGGGAGGACAGGTCCTGAGGCCACAAACCATGGCAATAATGACACTGACAAGTCTTTGGCAGGGCAAATTTGGTACATCGACATTCAGGATGCTGCGCTGAAAAGGCAAGTGGGGGAGCTCCAGTGACCTTCGGTGACCTGCGTCACTGGATCAAACTTATATGGAAGGCATTTAAGAGTATCAGGGTGTGATGCCAGGAGAGCCTGGCATTATCTGGGCCAGTGTCTGGCTATTCTTCCTTACTGTATATCAAAACCTGTCCCGCTCCAAATTGTGGGATGTTTTCTCCTGTTCAGGTGCTCTCCTACCATCCACTTTTGTCTGACTCCTGTGCATCATGGGGGTTGTAGTCTTGAACAGCTGCAGCTCCCACTTGCACCAACAGCTGCAGCTCCCCCTTTCACTAACAGCTGCAGCTCCCCCTTGCACCAACAGCACAGCAGCGATCAGGCCTGAATTAGGCCCCTTGTTCACAATAGAGATAGCATGATCACATACTTAGGGTCCATGTCATTTCCCTCTATAATAAAAAAAAAACATTTTAATAAAAAAATAGCAAAATGTGCAACTTATCACTAGAGATGAGCGCCTGAAATTTTTCGGGTTTTGTGTTTTGGTTTTGGGTTCGGTTCCGCGGCCGTGTTTTGGGTTCGACCGCGTTTTGGCAAAACCTCACCGAATTTTTTTTGTCGGATTCGGGTGTGTTTTGGATTCGGGTGTTTTTTTTCAAAAAACCCTAAAAAACAGCTTAAATCATAGAATTTGGGGGTCATTTTGATCCCATATTATTATTAACCTCAAAAACCATAATTTCCACTCATTTTCAGTCTATTCTGAACACCTCACACCTCACAATATTATTTTTAGTCCTAAAATTTGCACCAAGGTCGCTGGATGACTAAGCTAAGCGACCCAAGTGGCCGACACAAACACCTGGCCCATCTAGGAGTGGCACTGCAGTGTCACGCAGGATGGCCCTTCCAAAAAACACTCCCCAAACAGCACATGACGCAAAGAAAAAAAGAGGTGCAATGAGGTAGCTGTGTGACTAAGCTCAGCGACCCAAGTGCCCGACACAAACACCTGGCCCATCTAGGAGTGGCACTGCAGTGTCACGCAGGATGTCCCTTCCAAAAAACCCTCCCCAAACAGCACATGACGCAAAGAAAAAAAGAGGCGCAATGAGGTAGCTGTGTGAGTAAGATTAGCGACCCTAGTGGCCGACACAAACACCGGGCCCATCTAGGAGTGGCACTGCAGTGTCACGCAGGATGTCCCTTCCAAAAAACCCTCCCCAAACAGCACATGACGCAAAGAAAAATAAAAGAAAAAAGAGGTGCAAGATGGAATTGTCCTTGGGCCCTCCCACCCACCCTTATGTTGTATAAACAGGACATGCACACTTTAACCAACCCATCATTTCAGTGACAGGGTCTGCCACACGACTGTGACTGATATGACGGGTTGGTTTGGACCCCCACCAAAAAAGAAGCAATTAATCTCTCCTTGCACAAACTGGCTCTACAGAGGCAAGATGTCCACCTCATCATCATCCTCCGATATATCACCGTGTACATCCCCCTCCTCACAGATTATCAATTCGTCCCCACTGGAATCCACCATCTCAGCTCCCTGTGTACTTTGTGGAGGCAATTGCTGCTGGTCAATGTCTCCGCGGAGGAATTGATTATAATTCATTTTAATGAACATCATCTTCTCCACATTTTCTGGATGTAACCTCGTACGCCGATTGCTGACAAGGTGAGCGGCGGCACTAAACACTCTTTCGGAGTACACACTTGTGGGAGGGCAACTTAGGTAGAATAAAGCCAGTTTGTGCAAGGGCCTCCAAATTGCCTCTTTTTCCTGCCAGTATAAGTACGGACTGTGTGACGTGCCTACTTGGATGCGGTCACTCATATAATCCTCCACCATTCTTTCAATGTTGAGAGAATCATATGCAGTGACAGTAGACGACATGTCCGTAATCGTTGTCAGGTCCTTCAGTCCGGACCAGATGTCAGCATCAGCAGTCGCTCCAGACTGCCCTGCATCACCGCCAGCGGGTGGGCTCGGAATTCTGAGCCTTTTCCTCGCACCCCCAGTTGCGGGAGAATGTGAAGGAGGAGATGTTGACAGGTCGCGTTCCGCTTGACTTGACAATTTTGTCACCAGCAGGTCTTTGCACCCCAGCAGACTTGTGTCTGCCGGAAAGAGAGATCCAAGGTAGGTTTTAAATCTAGGATCGAGCACGGTGGCCAAAATGTAGTGCTCTGATTTCAACAGATTGACCACCCGTGAATCCTTGTTAAGCGAATTAAGGGCTGCATCCACAAGTCCCACATGCCTAGCGGAATCGCTCCCTTTTAGCTCCTTCTTCAATGCCTCCAGCTTCTTCTGCAAAAGCCTGATGAGGGGAATGACCTGACTCAGGCTGGCAGTGTCTGAACTGACTTCACGTGTGGCAAGTTCAAAGGGCATCAGAACCTTGCACAACGTTGAAATCATTCTCCACTGCACTTGAGACAGGTGCATTCCACCTCCTATATCGTGCTCAGTTGTATAGGCTTGAATGGCCTTTTGCTGCTCCTCCAACCTCTGAAGCATATAGAGGGTTGAATTCCACCTCGTTACCACTTCTTGCTTCAGATGATGGCAGGGCAGGTTCAGTAGTTTTTGGTGGTGCTCCAGTCTTCTGTACGTGGTGCCTGTACGCCGAAAGTGTCCCGCAATTCTTCTGGCCACCGACAGCATCTCTTGCACGCCCCTGTCGTTTTTTAAAAAATTCTGCACCACCAAATTCAAGGTATGTGCAAAACATGGGACGTGCTGGAATTTGCCCATATTTAATGCACACACAATATTGCTGGCGTTGTCCGATGCCACAAATCCACAGGAGAGTCCAATTGGGGTAAGCCATTCCGCGATGATCTTCCTCAGTTGCCGTAAGAGGTTTTCAGCTGTGTGCGTATTCTGGAAACCGGTGATACAAAGCGTAGCCTGCCTAGGAAAGAGTTGGCGTTTGCGAGATGCTGCTACTGGTGCCGCCGCTGCTGTTCTTGCGGCGGGAGTCCATACATCTACCCAGTGGGCTGTCACAGTCATATAGTCCTGACCCTGCCCTGCTCCACTTGTCCACATGTCCGTGGTTAAGTGGACATTGGGTACAGCTGCATTTTTTAGGACACTGGTGACTCTTTTTCTGAGGTCTGTGTAAATTTTCGGTATCGCCTGCCTAGAGAAATGGAACCTAGATGGTATTTGGTACCGGGGACACAGTACCTCCAACAAGTCTCTAGTTGGCTCTGCAGTAATGATGGATACCGGAACCACGGTTCTCACCACCCAGGATGCCAAGGCCTCAGTTATCCGCTTTGCAGTAGGATGACTGCTGTGATATTTCATCTTCCTCGCAAAGGACTGTTGGACAGTCAATTGCTTGGTGGAAGTAGTAAAAGTGGTCTTACGACTTCCCCTCTGGGATGACCATCGACTCCCAGCAGCAACAACAGCAGCGCCAGCAGCAGTAGGCGTTACACGCAAGGATGCATCGGAGGAATCCCAGGCAGGGGAGGACTCGTCAGAATTGCCAGTGACATAGCCTGCAGGACTATTGGCATTCCTGGGGAAGGAGGAAATTGACACTGAGGGAGTTGGTGGGGTGGTTTGCGTGAGCTTGGTTACAAGAGGAAGGGATTTACTGGTCAGTGGACTGCTTCCGCTGTCACCCAAAGTTTTTGAACTTGTCACTGACTTATTATGAATGCGCTGCAGGTGACGTATAAGGGAGGATGTTCCGAGGTGGTTAACGTCCTTACCCCTACTTATTACAGCTTGACAAAGGGAACACACGGCTTGACACCTGTTGTCCGCATTTCTGTTGAAATACCTCCACACCGAAGAGCTGATTTTTTTGGTATTTTCACCTGGCATGTCAACGGCCATATTCCTCCCACGGACAACAGGTGTCTCCCCGGGTGCCTGACTTAAACAAACCACCTCACCATCAGAATCCTCCTGGTCAATTTCCTCCCCAGCGCCAGCAACACCCATATCCTCCTCATCCTGGTGTACTTCAACACTGACATCTTCAATCTGACTATCAGGAACTGGACTGCGGGTGCTCCTTCCAGCACTTGCAGGGGGCGTGCAAATGGTGGAAGGCGCATGCTCTTCACGTCCAGTGTTGGGAAGGTCAGGCATCGCAACCGACACAATTGGACTCTCCTTGTGGATTTGGGATTTCGAAGAACGCACAGTTCTTTGCGGTGCTACTGCTTTTGCCAGCTTGAGTCTTTTCATTTTTCTAGCGAGAGGCTGAGTGCCTCCATCCTCATGTGAAGCTGAACCACTAGCCATGAACATAGGCCAGGGCCTCAGCCGTTCCTTGCCACTCCGTGTGGTAAATGGCATATTGGCAAGTTTACGCTTCTCCTCCGACAATTTTATTTTAGGTTTTGGAGTCCTTTTTTTACTGATATTTGGTGTTTTGGATTTGACATGCTCTGTACTATGACATTGGGCATCGGCCTTGGCAGACGACGTTGCTGGCATTTCATCGTCTCGGCCATGACTAGTGGCAGCAGCTTCAGCACGAGGTGGAAGTGGATCTTGATCTTTCCCTAATTTTGGAACCTCAACATTTTTGTTCTCCATATTTTAATAGGCACAACTAAAAGGCACCTCAGGTAAACAATGGAGATGGATGGATACTAGTATACAATTATGGACGGACTGCCGAGTGCCGACACAGAGGTAGCTACAGCCGTGAACTACCGTACTGTACTGTGTCTGCTGCTAATATATAGACTGGTTGATAAAGAGATGTAGTAGTATGTATGTATAAAGAAGAAAGAAAAAAAAACCACGGGTAGGTGGTATACAATTATGGACGGACTGCCGAGTGCCGACACAGAGGTAGCTACAGCCGTGAACTACCGTACTGTACTGTGTCTGCTGCTAATATAGACTGGTTGATAAAGAGATGTAGTAGTATGTATGTATAAAGAAGAAAGAAAAAAAAACCACGGGTAGGTGGTATACAATTATGGACGGACTGCCGAGTGCCGACACAGAGGTAGCTACAGCCGTGAACTACCGTACTGTACTGTGTCTGCTGCTAATATAGACTGGTTGATAAAGAGATGTAGTAGTATGTATGTATAAAGAAGAAAGAAAAAAAAACCACGGGTAGGTGGTATACAATTATGGACGGACTGCCGAGTGCCGACACAGAGGTAGCTACAGCCGTGAACTACCGTACTGTGTCTGCTGCGACTGGATGATAAATAATGATATAAAAAATATATATATATCACTACTGCAGCCGGACAGGTATATATATTATATAATGACGGACCTGCTGGACACTGTCTGTCAGCAGAATGAGTTTTTTATAGAATAAAAAAAAAAACACCACACAAGTGAAGTCACACGACGAGTGTTTAACTTTTTCAGGCAATCACACAATATAGTATACTACTAACTATACTGGTGGTCAGTGTGGTCAGGTCACTGGTCAGTCACACTGGCAGTGGCACTCCTGCAGCAAAAGTGTGCACTGTTTAATTTTAATATAATATGTACTCCTGGCTCCTGCTATAACCTATAACTGGCACTGCAGTGCTCCCCAGTCTCCCCCACAATTATAAGCTGTGTGAGCTGAGCACAGTCAGATATATATACATAGATGATGCAGCACACTGGGCTGAGCAGTGCACACAGATATGGTATGTGACTGAGTCACTGTGTGTATCGTTTTTTTCAGGCAGAGAACGGATATATTAAATAAAAACTGCACTGTCTGGTGGTCACTGTGGTCAGTCACTAGTAAACTCTGCACTCTCTACACTTCTACAGTACTCCTAAGCTCCAGTAAATCAGGTCAATCTCTCTCTCTCTCTCTCTTCTAATCTAACTGGTGGCACTGGTCACTGGTCACACTATCAGCAGCAAGTAGTACTCCTCCTATATGCTCCCCAAAATTTGTGTCTCTCTCTAGTACTCTAGTCACTCTAAACGGAGAGGACGCCAGCCACGTCCTCTCCCTATCAATCTCAATGCACGTGTGAAAATGGCGGCGACGCGCGGCTCCTTATATAGAATCCGAGTCTCGCGATAGAATCCGAGCCTCGCGAGAATCCGACAGCGTCATGATGACGTTCGGGCGCGCTCGGGTTAACCGAGCAAGGCGGGAAGATCCGAGTCGCTCGGACCCGTGGAAAAAAACATGAAGTTCGTGCGGGTTCGGATTCAGAGAAACCGAACCCGCTCATCTCTACTTATCACCCTATAGTCACATTTTTTCTAACCACACACTTAGAAAAACTGGTGAATTCTCCTCTGTCGCACCTCGTCCTCCCCACCCTCTGTGTTGACCACTCCCTCAGACGGCTCTGGCTCCTCCACATCTGCTGCTATATCCTCGAGGTCAGCATGCCCTTGTCCCAGGATGATGTTGTGGAACGGGTGTAGTGTGGTTTGCCGGTGGTCGGGGTCCCGGCGACCAGCATACCGGCGCCGGAATCCCGACTGCCGGCATACCGACAGCTGGGCGAGCGCAAATGAGCACCCTGCTGGCACGCTGCACGCCGCACCGCGCTTTCTATTCTCCCTCCAGGGGGGTCGTGGACCCCCAAGAGGGAGAAAAGATGTCGGTATGCCGGCGGTCGGGATTCTGGCGCCGGTATGCTGGTTGCCGGGACCCCGACCATCGGCAACCTGAAGACCACCCTTGTGGAACATGCTGCAGGTATTTACAATGTCACCTACTTTATAGAAATCACAAAGCAGGATCCCAGCCAGCAAACCTGCTCCTTAAACTCTTAATTGCTGAACCCACGCCGTGGAGTGCCCCGTGGTCTGGTTTTACACCCATATCCTGAATCACCTGTAGTTTTTGTGCTGGGAATAAAAAATGACACCAGGCCAAAAAGCGGTTTCCAGAATGAAACCTATTACAGCACGCATGGGGATGCATATGATTTCCCGGCAGACGGGATGCCGGCTGTCAATTCACCGACAGCGGCAACCCATTTGCCAGAATCCTGGAAGCGAGTCCAATTGCGGAATTGCTGCACTCACCACTCATCGGGCCCAGTGGCTTGCTTCGCTCTCCGAGTGTTTGTCAGGATTCTGGGTGTCGGTATGTCAACGGCTGTCGGGATTCCTGCGTCGACCTCCTGAACGCCTGGATCCCGACAGTCGGTATATTGACTGCATACCCACACATGTTTAAGGCTAAACATAAAGGAACACGAAGGCTACCTGGTCCCAGAGGATTCAGTTTCCTGGTCGTGGTGAAGGGGGTGGAGCCAGAGCATGCTGTGATTATAGAGACACACCTGTCACAGCTGTGCATCCATGCTTCATCAAGAAAGGGACTGAAGCTGCAGATACAGGAGAGGGCTAGAGAGAGTCATGGGGCTGAAGCTGGAGATACAGAAGGGGGATGGACAGAAGCAAGGGCCTGAAGCTGGAGATACAGAAGAGGACTAGAGAGACTTTAGGGCTGGAACTGGAGATACAGAAGAGGACTAGAGAGACTCTAGGGGCTGGAACTGGAGATACAGAAGAGGACTAGAGAGACTCTAGGGGCTGGAACTGGAGATACAGAAGAGGACTAGAGAGACTCTAGGGGCTGGAACTGGAGATACAAAAGAGGACTAGAGAGACTCTAGGGGCTGGAACTGGAGATACAAAAGAGGACTAGAGAGACTCAAGGGGCTGGAACTGGAGATACAGAAGAGGACTAGAGAGACTCAAGGGGCTGGAACTGGAGATACAAAAGAGGACTAGAGAGACTCAAGGGGCTGGAACTGGAGATACAGAAGAGGACTAGAGAGTCTCTAGGGGCTGGAACTGGAGATACAGAAGAGGACCAGAGAGACTCTAGGGGCTGGAACTGGAGATACAAAAGAGGACTAGAGAGACTCAAGGGGCTGGAGCTGGAGATACAGGAGGAGGCTGGAAAGACACAAAGGGGCTGATGCTGGAGATAAAGAACGGGGCTGGAGAGACGCAAGGGGCTGAGCTGGAGATACAGAAGGGGGGTGGATAGAAGCAAGGGTCTGAAGCTGGAGATTCAGAACTGGGCTGGAGAGACGCAATGAGCTGGAGATACAGAAGAGGACTAGAGAGACTCAATGGGCTGGAGCTGGAGATACAGAAGGGGGCTGGAAAGACACGAGGGGGCTCTTATATACAGTATCTTGCAATAGCACCACTAGTGGGGAGATCGGGAGGGGGGCACAATACTGTAAATACCCTAAAGCACAGGTTCTCAAACTTGGTCCTCAGGACCCCACACGGTTCATGTTTTGCAGAGATTTTTAAAATGTGACAGTTGGTGATACACAGTGCAGCTGCTGGGTGACATGGTAAATGTGAACCGTGTGGGATCCTGAGGACCGAGTTTGAGAACCACTGCCCTAAAGTATTATGCATTAGTATGGTGCATTACCATGAGGGCAAGTTACCGATTGTGTTAGATGTCTCATTTTGGCAAATTTTAAAACATTTGTGTTTCTCCATATAGTAACACGTTTATTTACATGCATATTACCGGTAACCTAATTAAAAAAAACCTTTCCTGCTAGGTGCTTTCTGGCACTAATTAAAGCTATGACGTGTTGTTGGCTAATAAAATAATGACATTAAATGTACTGTAATGACAGTAATTGCCATATATGTTTGTTCATTATATTAAGCTATAGTAACGTAATATTTAATTCCAGATTTTCTTACTTGATCAACACCTGGTAGGGAAGTATCACATTTCCCATGTTGCAACACAGTGATTCAAGAAACTTGGATAAACCGGTACGAATTGTAACTGACAAATGAATCTCTGGTATTGATTATGAATCCTTCATGGTAGTGATGAGCGGATTCGGTTAGTCGGAATCCGAACCCCCCCGAACTTCACCCTTTTTACACGGGTCCGAGGCAGACTCTGATCCTCCCGCCTTGCTCGGTTAACCCGAGCGCGCCTGAACGTCATCATCCCGCGGTCGGATTCTCGCAAGATTCGTATTCTATATAAGGAGCCGCGCGTCGCCGCCATTTTTCACTCGTGCATTGGAAATGATAGTGAGAGGACGTGGCTGGCGTCCTCTCAGTTTTATTCAGGTGGCTGCAAATATCTGTGCTCACTGCTTTATTGTGGGGACTGGGGACCAGCAGTATTATATAGGAGGAGTACAGTGCAGAGTTTTGCTGAACAGTGACCACCAGTATTATACGTCCTCTGCCTGAAAAACGCTCCATATCTGTGCTCAGTGTGCTACATATATCTGTGCTCACACTGCTTTATTGTGCGACTGGGGACCACCAGTATTATATAGGAGGAGTACAGTGCAGAGTTTTGCTGACCAGCGACCACCAGTATTATACGTTCTCTGCCTGAAAAACGCTCCATATCTGTGCTCAGTGTGCTGCATATATCTGTGCTCACACTGCTTTATTGTGGGGACTGGGGACCACCCATATTATATAGGAGGAGTACAGTGCAGAGTTTTGCTGACCAGTGACCACCAGTATTATACGTTCTCTGCCTGAAAAACGCTCCATATCTGTGCTCAGTGTGCTGCATATATCTGTGCTCACACTGCTTTATTGTGGGGACTGGGAACCACCAGTATATTATATAGGAGGAGTACAGTGCAGAGTTTTGCTGACCGGTGACCACCAGTATTATACGTTCTCTGCCTGAAAAATGCTCCATATCTGTGCTGCATTGTAGTATATAGTAGGAGTACAGTGCATCATTTTGCTGACCACCAGTATATAATATATAGCAGTACGGTACAGAAGGCCACTGCTCTACCTACCTCTGTGTCGTCAATTATACTATCTATCCATACCTGTGGTGCATTTCAGTTTTGCACAGTTTGCTGACCACCAGTATATAATATATAGCAGTACGGTACAGTAGGCCACTGCTCTACCTACCTCTGTGTCGTCAAGTATACTATCCATCCATACCTGTGGTGCATTTCAGTTTTGCACAGTTTGCTGACCACCAGTATATAATATATAGCAGTACGGTACAGTAGGCCACTGCTCTACCTACCTCTGTGTCGTCAAGTATACTATCCATCCATACCTGTGGTGCATTTCAGTTTTGCACAGTTTGCTGACCACCAGTATATAATATATAGCAGTACCGTACAGTAGGCCACTGCTCTACCTACCTCTGTGTCGTCAAGTATACTATCCATCCATACCTGTGGTGCCTTTCAGTTTTGGACAGTTTGCTGACCACCAGTATATAATATATAGCAGTACGGTACAGGTAGGCCACTGCTCTACCTACCTCTGTGTCGTCAAGTATACTATCCATCCATACCTGTGGTGCATTTCAGTTTTGCACAGTTTGCTGACCACCAGTATATAATATATAGCAGTACGGTACAGAAGGCCACTGCTCTACCTACCTCTGTGTCGTCAAGTATACTATTATCCATCCATACCTGTGGTGCATTTCAGTTTTGCACAGTTTGCTGACCACCAGTATATAATATATAGCAGTACGGTACAGAAGGCTACTGCTCTACCTACCTCTGTGTCATCAAGTATACTATCCATCCATACCTGTGGTGCATTTTAGTTGTGCGCAGAATATATAGTAGTAGGCCATTGCTATTGATACTGGCATATAATTCCACACATTAAAAAATGGAGAACAAAAATGTGGAGGGTAAAATAGGGAAAGATCAAGATCCACTTCCACCTCGTGCTGAGACAATGAAATGTCATCAACGTCGTCTGCCAAGGCCGATGCCCAATGTCATAGTAAAGAGCATGTAAAATAAAAAAATAATAAAGCTCAGTAAAATGACCCAAAAATCTAAATCAAAATCGTCTGAGGAGAAGCGTAAACTTGCCAATGTGCCATTTACGACACGAAGTGGCAAGGCTAGTGGTTCAGCTTCACCTGAGGATGGAAGTACTCATCCTCCTGCTAGAAAACTTAAAAGAGTTAAGATGGCAAAAGCACAGCAAAGAACTGTGCGTTCTTCTGAATCACAAATCCCCAAGGAGAGTCCAATTGTGTCGGTTGCGATGCCTGACCTTCCCAACACTGGACGGGAAGAGGTTGCGCCTTCCACCATTTGCACGCCCCCTGCAAGTGCTGGAAGGAGCACCCGCAGTCCAGTTCCTGATAGTTAAATTGAAGATGTCACTGTTGAAGTACACCAGGATGAGGATATGGGTGTTGCTGGCGCTGGGGAGGAAATTGACAAGGAGGATTCTGATGGTGAGATGGTTTGTTTAAGTCAGGCACCCGGGGAGACACCTGTTGTCCGTGGGACGAATATGGCCATTGACATGCCTTGTCAAAATAAAAAAAAAAATCACCTCTTCGGTGTGGAATTATTTTAACAGAAATGCGGACAACATTTATCAAGTCGTGTGTTGCCTTTGTCAAGCTGTAATAAGTAGGGGTAAGGACGTTAACCACCTAGGAACATCCTCCCTTATACGTCACCTGGACGGCATTCATCAGAAGTCAGTGACAAGTTCAAAAACTTTGGATGACAGCGGAATCCCTTCCTCTTGTAACCAAGCTCCTGCAAACCACACCACCAACTCCCTCAGTGTCAATTTCCTCCTTACACAGGAAGGCCAATAGTCCTGCAGGCCATGTCACTGTCAAGTCTGACGAGTCCTCTCCTGCCTGGGATTCCTCTGATGCATCCTTGAGTGTAACGCCTACTGCTGATGGCGCTGCTGTTGTTGCTGCTGGGAGTCGATCGTCATTCCAGAGGGGAAGTCGGAAGACCACTTGTACTACTTCCAGTAAGCAATTGACTGTCCAACAGTCCTTTGCGAGGAAGATGAAATATCACAGCAGTCATCCTGCTGCAAAGCGGATAACTCAGGCCTTGGCAGCCTGGGTGGTGAGAAACGTGTTTCCGGTATCCACCGTTAATTCACAGGCAACTAGAGACTTGATTGAGGTACTGTGTCCCCGATACCAAATACCATCTAAGTTCCATTTCTCTAGGCAGGCGATACCGAAAATTTACACAGACGTCAGAAAAAGAGTCACCAGTGTCCTAAAAAATGGAGTTGTACCCAATGTCCACTTAACCACGGACATGTGGACAAGTGGAGCAGGGCAGACTCAGGATTATATGACTGTGACAGCCCACTGGGTAGATGTATTGCCTCCCGCAGCAAGAACAGCAGCGGCGGCACCAGTAGCAGCATCTCGCAAACGCCAACTCGTTCCTAGGCAGGCTACGCTTTGTATCACCGCTTTCCATAAGAGGCACACAGCTGACAACCTCTTACGGAAACTGAGGAACATCATCGCAGAATGGCTTACCCCAATTGGACTCTCCTGGGGATTTGTGACATCGGACAACGCCAGCAATATTGTGCGTGCATTACATCTGGGCAAATTCCAGCACGTCCCATGTTTTGCACATACATTGAATTTGGTGGTCCAGAATTATTAAAAAAACGACAGGGGCGTGCAAGAGATGCTGTCGGTGGCCTGAAGAATTGCGGGCCACTTTCGGCATTTCGGCATTCAGCCACCGCGTGCCGAAGACTGGAGCACCAGCAAACAGTCCTGAACCTGCCATGCCATCATCTGAAGCAAGAGGTGGTAACGAGGTGGAATTCAACCCTCTATATGCTTCAGGGGATGGAGGAGCAGCAAAAGGCCATTCAAGCCTAGACAGCTGCCTACGATATAGGCAAAGGAGGGGGAATGCACCTGACTCAAGCGCAGTGGAGAATGATTTCAACGTTGTGCAAGGTTCTGCAACCCTTTGAACTTGCCACACGTGAAGTCAGTTCAGACACTGCCAGCCTGAGTCAGGTCATTCCCCTCATCAGGCTTTTGCAGGAGAAGCTGGAGACATTGAAGGAGGAGCTAAAACAGAGCGATTCCGCTAGGCATGTGGGACTTGTGGATGGAGCCCTTAATTTGCTTAACCAGGATTCACGGGTGGTCAATCTGTTGAAATCAGAGCACTACATTTTGGCCACCGTGCTCTATCCTAGATTTAAAACCTACGTTGTATCTCTCTTTCCGGCAGACACAAGTCTGCAGAGGTTCAAAGACCTGCTGGTGAGAAAATTGTCAAGTCAAGCGGAACGTGACCTGTCAACAGCTCCTCCTTCACATTCTCCCGCAACTAGGGCTGCGAGGAAAAGGCTAAGAATTCTGAGGCCACCCGCTGGCGGTGATGCAGGGCAGTCTGGAGCGAGTGCTGACATCTGGTCCGGACTGAAGGACCTGCCAACGATTACTGACATGTCGTCTACTGTCACTGCATATGATTCTGTCACCATTGAAAAAATGGTGGAGGATTATATGAGTGACCGCATCCAAGTAGGCACGTCAGACAGTCCGTACGTATACTGGCAGGAAAAAGAGGCAATTTGGAGGCCCTTGCACAAACTGGCTTTATTTTACCTAAGTTGCCCCCCCTCTAGTGTGTACACCGAAAGAGTGTTTAGTGCAGCCGCTCACCTTGTCAGCAATCGGCGTACGAGGTTACTTCCAGAAAATGTGGAGAAGATGATGTTCATCAAAATGAATTATAATCAATTCCTCCGTGGAGACTTTCACCAGCAATTGCCTCCAGAAAGTGCACAGGGACCTGAGATGGTGGATTCCAGTGGGGACGAATTAATAATCTGTGAGGAGGGGGATGTACACAGTGAAAGGGGTGAGGAATCGGACGATGAGGAGGAAGTGGACATCTTGCCTCTGTAGAGCCAGTTTGTGCAAGGAGAGATTGATTGCTTCTTTTTTGGTGGGGGCCCAAACCAACCAGTCATTTCAGTCACAGTTGTGTGGCAGACCCTGTCGCTGAAATGATGGGTTTGTTAAAGTGTGCATGTCCTGTTTATTCAACATAAGGGTGGGTGGGAGGGCCCAAGGACAATTCCATCTTGCACCTCTTTTTTCTTTCACTTTTCTTTGCATCATGTGCTGTTTGGGGACTATTTTTCTAAATCTGCCATCCTGTCTGACACTGCAGTGCCACTCCTAGATGGGCCAGGTGTTTGTGTCGGCCACTTGGGTCGCTTAGCTTAGCCATCCAGCGACCTTGGTGCACCTCTTTTTTTCTTTGCATCATGTGCTGTTTGGGGACTATTTTTTAAAACTGCCATCCTGTCTGACACTGCAGTGCCACTCCTAGATGGGCCAGGTATTTGTGTCGGCCACTTGGGTCGCTTAGCTTAGCCATCCAGCGACCTTGGTGCACCTCTTTTTTCTTTGCATCATGTGCTATTTGGGGACTATTTTTTAAATCTGCCATCCTGTCTGACACTGCAGTGCCACCCCTAGATGAGCCAGGTGTTTGTGTCGGCCACTTGGGTCGCTTAGCTTAGTCACACAGCTACCTCATTGCACCTCTTTTTTTCTTTGCATCATGTGCTGTTTGGGGACTATTTTTTAAATCTGCCATCCTGTCTGACACTGCAGTGCCACTCCTAGATGGGCCAGGTGTTTGTGTCGGCCACTTGGGTCGCTTAGCTTAGTCATGCAGAGACCTCGGTGCAAATTTTAGGACTAAAAATAATATTGTGAGGTGTGAGGTGTTCAGAAGAGACTGACAATCAGTGGAAATTATGGTTATTGAGGTTAATAATACTATGGGATCAAAATGACTCCCAAATTCTATGATTTAAGCTGTTTTTGAGTTTTTAAAAAAAAAAAACACCCGAATCCAAAGCACACCCGAATCCGACAAAAAATTTTCAGGGAGGTTTTGCCAAAACGCGTCCGAATCCAAAACACGGCCGCGGAACCGAATCCAAAACCAAAACACAAAATCCGAAAAATTTCCGGTGCACATCACTACTTCATGGACAGATGTGCGCTTCAGGGGGTGCTTCTAGTTGCCCAGGTCCGTTACTTGAGCTCCAAATACATGAGCCTCTGTAGATCCTCGAATGCTGGTTGGTGGAGAGGAGTTATCAAGAGAGACTGCTAACTGGGCCAATCAACATTCAGAGCAGAGAAATCATGATGGTGGCCTGTCTGCTTGAGCTTTATCATCCCCAGTCCATAAGCTGCTGCCTCCCTTGCCCCTACAAAGGTAACGGGGTGCAAGGAGGGAAGCATACATATTGTTAATGCATAATTCTATTATACTCTTCACTTATTACAGCTGATACAAATATTTATATATATATAGTTGTTCTGACGAAAGTTTAGTTAATAAACTGAAACGTTAACAGCTTCTCAATGTGTGTGTCACCTATTCTTACTGCGACTAAGAAGTCCTTGGAGTGCCGCCATCCACAAGCCATTGATAATTTGCTGCAAGGCGTTTTCAGAAGGGCACCCGGGCACATACTATCACCAGAGACTGAGTGCCAGCCTCATTGCTCATATATATATTATATATATATATATAGAGAGAGAGAGAGAGAGAGAGGGAGGGAGAGAGAGAGAGAGAGAGGGAGAGGGAGAGGGAGAGAGAGAGAGAGAGAGAGAGAGAGAGAGAGAGAGAGAGAGAGAGGGAGATTAGTTTATATAATATTAGAGACAGACTTATATACTTATTGATCTCATAAAGATCATACAATCAGAAGAATATGGAGGTGAGGGGGCACATGCCCCAGGCTCCCCTCTTTCAGCCTCATCCCTCCATGGTCATTATTTAGAACTGAGGAGCTAGACGGCCTGTTTGACATTATCCCTGGGGCCATAGCTAGATTAATGGGCGGGTGCAGGGCATACTGTACCCCAGGCCCCCTTTGTCAGGGGGCCCCCAGGCAAGAGAACACTAACATCACTAGCTTCCCCTCTTATGCAGCAGCAGAACCAGGCAGCCATAATGCAAACAGAACAGTATGCAGTGCATGCAGAGACACAAAAGTATCAGGTTTCATGAGCTACCAACGGAGGTTGCCAACCAGAGGAGAGAAAGAAGGGTGGAGAGAGCTGTAAGTGACACAGGGATCCCAGCTTCTCCTCCTCCACACCTAGGTGTCTGGGTCCTGTGTAACCTGTTGTCAGGAATCGACTCACCAAGCTGACATCTGTCCGCCGCTGCGGACTCCGTCCTGGGTCCCTGCGTTCATCTGTCATCCGCGTCTCTGCCATCAGACGCCATCCTGGGCCTGGGAGCGCTCCTGTGATAGCGGGCGTGTAGCACGCCCCGTTCCCGCTAGGCCGCGGCATGGGCGCCGCCATGACAGCCTCCAGCAGTCAGTATACGGCGGCCAATCCGGTGCTTGGCCGCACCCACTTTTCCTCACTCCACCAATGACTGTTCAACAAGGGGTATATATGAAGCTGCAGGATCAGTCTGCAGGCATCCTGAACTTTGTGTCACTCCTGCGACTCATGTGTAAGGATCTGGTTCCTGTTTCCTCCGTGTACCTGGATACCTACCTGCTGTTCCGTGTTCCTGGCTTTCTACCTGAGACTTTGTACTCCTGGTTATTTTTCACAGCTCCGTGGAACTTCAAGCCCCAGCAATACCTGCTTCCATCTACAGGCTTCACACTCATCACCATCTCTGTGTGCTTCAGCCTAGCAGTAGAGACTGACTCCAGGTGTGTTCCATCTCTCCACCTGTGATACAGCTTGCTTGCTGCCAGTGCCTCATCACCTGCACTGTGAGTCAGACTCCTGCCTCTGCTACCAGGTTTGCTATACAACACCATCTCTGCTGGTTCCATGTTTTAATCTGCTCTGGTTCCCATACCAGAATATTCTCTGCCACATTATCACTCATCTGTTATCATCACTACCGGTTATTATTTCATCAGTCACCATTCATTCTGTTACCATAGACTTTCAGCTGCCACGCTGTACAATTGACATTTGCATTTCCTACTGTTATTTTCTGCTGCCGTTTTGTGAACCATCTGTTTAATAAATATCATTGCGCTCATGCGCAGAAACATAATCCAGCCTCCTCGTTTTCTCCCATCCACCTCCACTGACCCACTAGCGCCCCCTCCGGGGACACAGACAAAACCAAGTCTGACAGTAAGTTCAGGATCGATGGACTCGGATGGTGGACGGAGTGTGGGGTCAGAGGCCTTGCAAAATCTGGTCTCCCGTCTGGATGGTCAAGAGGCTGCGCAGCAGCAGATGTTCCAGTTCCTGCAAGGGATGTCCTCCCGGATAGATACACTACAGCAATCCCTGCCTAGTGTACACACTTCTACAGTTCCTGTTACTCCAGCACCTGCCAGTACTGTGAGTTCTTCTATGCCGGCTGCATCAGCTCCAGTGTCACGTCTGCACCTGCCCGTGCCAAGCAAGTATGATGGCAGCCCAAAGTTATGTCGCGGGTTTCTCAACCAATGTGAAATCCAGTTTGAATTGTTGTCACATAATTTCCCCACGTCAAGATCCAAGGTTGCCTACATCATCTCTCTACTTTCTGGATCTGCTTTGAGTTGGGTGTCTCCTCTGTGGGAACGTGCCGACCCTCTGATTAACAACTATACAGAATTCGTGTCAACCTTCAGACGGATCTTTGACGAGCCTGGTCGTGCAACATCAGCTTCTGCAGACCTAATCCAACTTCGTCAAGGTACCCGTAGTATGGGACAATATGTCATCCAGTTCCAGACGTTGGCCGCAGAGATTCAGTGGAACAATCAAGCCCTGGTAGCAGCTTTCTGGCATGGACTCTCTGATCGGATCAAGGACGAACTGGCAACCCGCGATCTTCCTGTACAATTGTTTGATTTAATTTCCCTGTGCATCAAGTTGGACTCTCGCATCCGCGAACGCAACAATGAACGTGCTCGGAGTGAGCCACGCAGAGCAAGGATGATACCTTCCGTACAGTTCCAGTCTCCACCTTCTGATGAGCCTATGCAAATAAATAGGTCCCGCCTAACTCCTGAGGAGCGGTCAAGAAGACTTCGTGAGAGACTTTGTCTTTATTGTGCGGCTGCAGGTCACCAGATTAATTCCTGCGCAGTGCGTTCGGGAAACGCCAGATCCTGACTTGTAAAGGAGGAGTCAAGTTGGGATCTTCTAGACAAGCTCCTTCTAATCAAGACCTTATCCTTCCTGTGACTTTAGAGACTTCAGTTGGGCTTCAGTCTGCATCAGCATTAGTGGACTGTGGAGCCGCAGGAAATTTCATCACCCAAGCTGCGGTAAATAAATTTTGCTTGCCTGTATGTGAACTTTCTTACCCAGTCTACATTACCGCCGTGGATGGTAGCCGAATCTCCAAGGGGAATATTTCTCACCAAACTGCACCAGTGGTTTTGGGAGTTGGGTTCCTACACTCAGAATTAATAAAGTTCTTAGTCATTCCTCAAGCCACCCAGGAGATCGTTTTGGGCATGCCCTGGCTCCAGCTACACAATCCACAGTTTGACTGGTCAACGTTACAACTTACTTCATGGGGTTCACATTGCCATCAGTCCTGTTTAGCCCAAGTTTGTCCAATCAAGTCTACTGAAGTAAAAACCCAGTCAAGTCTTCCTGCGGCTTATCAAGATTTCTCTGATGTCTTCAGTGAAAAGGCCGCGGATGTCCTGCCGCCCCATAGAGAATGGGATTGTCCCATCGATCTCCTTCCTGGCAAGAAGCCACCTAGGGGGCGTACCTACCCGTTATCTGTTCCTGAAACTGAAGCGATGAGCGACTACATCCGGGAAAATTTACAGAAGGGATTCATCCGTCCTTCATCATCACCCGCTGGTGCAGGCTTCTTCTTTGTTAAAAAGAAGGATGGAGGACTGCGTCCATGCATTGACTACCGGGGTCTCAATGACATTACCATTAAAAATAGTTATCCATTACCACTCATTACCGAATTATTTGACAGAGTTAAAGGAGCCCGCATCTTCACCAAGCTAGATCTCCGCGGTGCCTACAACCTCATCAGAATCCGGAGTGGTGACGAATGGAAAACAGCTTTTAACACTCGAGATGGTCATTACGAGTACCTGGTAATGCCATTCGGGTTGAGTAATGCCCCAGCAGTGTTCCAACACTTTGTGAACGAAATCTTCCATGACGTTCTGTATAAATACCTCGTTGTTTATCTGGATGATATCCTCATCTTCTCCCAAGATCTTCCCTCTCATCGTCTACAGGTCCGTGAAGTCCTCCGACGTCTTCGTGAGAACCGGCTCTACGGTAAACTATCCAAGTGTACCTTTGAAGTTTCCTCTATACCCTTCCTGGGTTATATAATTTCCGGATCGGATCTCCAGATGGACCCGACAAAGTTGGAAGCCATTGCCAATTGGTCCATTCCAAATTCTCTCAAGTCTATTCAGCGGTTCCTGGGATTTGCCAACTACTATAGGAAATTTATTCGGGGATTCTCCACTCTCATCGCTCCTATTACCAACTTAACTCGGAAAGGGGCAGACCATTCCAACTGGTCAGAAGAGGCTTTAGCGGCCTTCCAGAAGATCAAGCTGGCCTTTATGTCTGCTCCAGTTCTGTCCCAGCCAGATGTAAACAGGCCGTTCGAGTTGGAGGTGGATGCCTCTACAGTTGGAGTTGGAGCTGTTCTCTCCCAGAAGGGAACCGATGGGAAAATCCACCCCTGTGGATTTTATTCTCGTAAATTCCTCCCTGCAGAAGCTAACTACTCCGTTGGAGATCAATAACTACTGGCGATTAAGCTGGCCCTCGAGGAATGGAGGTATCTCCTGGAAGGGGCCAAACATCCGTTCAACATCTACACGGATCATAAAAATCTGCTATATTTAAAGGCAGCCCAGTGCCTTAATCCTCGCCAGTCCAGGTGGGCTATGTTTTTCTCACGTTTTAACTTTAAGCTTCATTTCCGCCCAGGTTCGCAGAATGTTAAAGCTGATGCCTTATCCCGATCTATGGAATCCGAAGAGGAAACGCCTGACTCAGTTCCACATTCCATCCTGAGTCCAGTGGTATTTGCTGCATCTCAAGTCTCCCCAGCTCCTCCTCCTGGTAAGACTTTTGTTTCCCCAGAACTCCGTCCCAAGTTGCTGTCTTGGGCCCATCAATCCAAGTTCACTGGTCATCCCGGTGTCCTGAAAACCTTCAAGTTCCTCTCTGAGACATACTGGTGGCCAAAGATGAAAGCTGACATCAAGGATTTCGTAGCATCCTGTCCTAAGTGTGTGCAGCACAAGACTCCTCGTCAGTCTCCAGCAGGTCAGTTACAACCATTGTCTATTCCTAGTCGCCCTTGGTCACACCTGTCCATGGACTTTATCTCCGATCTTCCTCCTTCTCAAGGATACAATACCATCTGGGTTGTAGTGGACAGATTTACCAAGATGGCCCATTTTGTTCCTCTCCAGGGTCTCCCTTCTGCCCCAAAACTCGCCCAAATCTTCCTACGGGAGATTTTCCGCTTACATGGTCTACCCTCAGAAATAATATCCGACCGAGGTGTACAGTTTGTAGCGAGGTTTTGGAGGGCTCTCTGTTCTGCCATGCAGGTTAAACTGAAGTTTTCGTCATCTTACCACCCTCAGACGAATGGGCAGACAGAGAGGGTTAATCAAGAACTAGAGACATTTTTAAGATTGTATGTTTCATCTTCTCAGGATGACTGGTTTGATCTGCTCCCATGGGCCGAGTTTGCCCACAACTTCCGCTACCACACTGCTACTGAGACAACTCCATTCTTTGCAGTATATGGGCAACATCCTCGTGTTCCAGACTTCCAAGAACTTCCTCACATGGATGTTCCTGCTGCCACTACTGCCCTGAGTCAGTTTTCTTCGATCTGGAGGAAGATTCACATTTCTCTCAAAAAGGCCTCCAGCCGGTATAAATACTTTGCTGATCGCAAAAGACGCGCAGTTCCTAGCCTGAAACCTGGGGACAAGGTTTGGCTGTCTACCCGGAACCTCCGTCTTAGGGTCCCGTCTATGAAATTTGCACCACGTTTCATTGGCCCCTTTCCTGTCGAAAGAGTCATCAACCCTGTGGCCTACAAGCTGAAGTTACCACCTTCTCTGCGAATACCTAATGCTTTTCATGTTTCTCTCCTCAGACCTTTAGTCCTGAATCATTTCCAAAGAGCTCTTCCAGTTGGCCCCAAAGTTCGAACTCAGCGGGGCGTGGAGTTCGAGATTGGCAAGATTCTGGATTCCCGTTGCCGGTATGGACGTCTTCAATACCTTGTCGATTGGTCCGGTTATGGCCCAGAGGAGAGAAGTTGGGTGAATTCGTTGGATGTCCATGCTCCAAGGTTGGTCCGTGTCTTCCATAACACTCATCCTTCCAAGCCACGTGGGTGTTCGGTGTCCACCCTTAAAGGAGGGGGTACTGTCAGGAATCGACTCACCAAGCTGACATCTGTCCGCCGCTGCGGACTCCGTCCTGGGTCCCTGCGTTCATCTGTCATCCGCGTCTCTGCCATCAGACGCCATCCTGGGCCTGGGAGCGCTCCTGTGATAGCGGGCGTGTAGCACGCCGCGTTCCCGCTAGGCCGCGGCATGGGCGCCGCCATGACAGCCTCCAGCAGTCAGTATACGGCGGCCAATCCGGTGCTTGGCCGCACCCACTTTTCCTCACTCCACCAATGACTGTTCAACAAGGGGTATATATGAAGCTGCAGGATCAGTCTGCAGGCATCCTGAACTTTGTGTCACTCCTGCGACTCATGTGTAAGGATCTGGTTCCTGTTTCCTCCGTGTACCTGGATACCTACCTGCTGTTCCGTGTTCCTGGCTTTCTACCTGAGACTTTGTACTCCTGGTTATTTTTCACAGCTCCGTGGAACTTCAAGCCCCAGCAATACCTGCTTCCATCTACAGGCTTCACACTCATCACCATCTCTGTGTGCTTCAGCCTAGCAGTAGAGACTGACTCCAGGTGTGTTCCATCTCTCCACCTGTGATACAGCTTGCTTGCTGCCAGTGCCTCATCACCTGCACTGTGAGTCAGACTCCTGCCTCTGCTACCAGGTTTGCTATACAACACCATCTCTGCTGGTTCCATGTTTTAATCTGCTCTGGTTCCCATACCAGAATATTCTCTGCCACATTATCACTCATCTGTTATCATCACTACCGGTTATTATTTCATCAGTCACCATTCATTCTGTTACCATAGACTTTCAGCTGCCACGCTGTACAATTGACATTTGCATTTCCTACTGTTATTTTCTGCTGCCGTTTTGTGAACCATCTGTTTAATAAATATCATTGCGCTCATGCGCAGAAACATAATCCAGCCTCCTCGTTTTCTCCCATCCACCTCCACTGACCCACTAGCGCCCCCTCCGGGGACACAGACAAAACCAAGTCTGACACCTGTTATCTAATGAAGGTCTAGAGAGAGAGGGACACATAGAGAGTCCTCCTGAGTCCTGTCCCAGTGTGTAAGTAGTAAAGAGGCTGCTGCTATTGCATGTGACAAGATAAATGATAGATTTTATATTTCTATGTGTATTTTAAAGTTAAGTTGTCTTTGTTGCACTACAATAAAACTTTATAAAATAGTTGTCTCTCAATTTGGTGGAGCTATAAACAGTACCCAGGCATCATTAAACTATTAGTTTAAGTTTAACATACACCATTGGTTTAAATTTAATATACACAATCCATACCTCCCAATGTGACCCATTCCAGGAGGGACAACATGCTCTCTACCTGAACTTACTTCTTAAATTATTACTGGAATCACCTGTGTTGAAACGCTTTTCTTATCAATTAAATAGTTCAACACGGGTGACGCCAATCATACAGTATATCAAGAGGGATGTCCGGGTAGAGAGTATTTTGTTCCTCCTGGAATGGGTCATGTTCAGAGGTATGCACAAGCTAATATACACCCCACCCCTCTTCCATAGGGGACCCCCTTATCTCAAGTGCCCCAGGCACCCCCAAGTCTTAATCCGGACCTGCCTAGGGCCATTGAGTTACATGACACATTAGTCTGTTGTGATGGAATTGGTCTGATAGCCTCTTTAATATTTACCTCACAACTTTTTCAAGCCCGACTCACCACACTTTTTGCCCCCAAGCCTCACATCATATCCTGAGAGGTGTCACAGGTCATGCCCTGCACTAAACAGGAACTAATAAAAGTTGTGCAACAATACAAGCCTGAGGTGAGGGAGGAGATGGGAATGAGTCTAACTGTATACAGAGCTATTGCTACAGCTTTGACAAGTACAATTATAGTGATAGACAGAGTAGGAAGCTCACGTACTGTACATATTTCCAATTTACAAACTAATGTGATGACTTAACAAGTGGTAATTACTAGTGATGTGCATCGGAAATTTTTCGGGTTTTGTGTTTTGGTTTTGGATTCGGTTCCGCGGCCGTGTTTTGGATTCGGACGCGTTTTGGCAAAAAAAACCTGAAAGTTTTTTGTCGGATTCGGGTGTGTTTTGGATTCGGGTGTTTTTTTACAAAAAACCCTCAAAAACAGCTTAAATCATAGAATTTGGGGGTCATTTTGATCCCATAGCACTATTAACCTCAATAACCATAATTTCCACTCATTTCCAGTCTATTCTGAACACCTCACACCTCACAATATTATTTTTAGTCCTAAAATTTGCACCGAGGTCGCTGGATGACTAAGCTAAGCGACCAAAGTGGCCGACACAAACACCTGGCCCATCTAGGAGTGGCACTGCAGTGTCAGACAGGATGGCACTTCAAAAAATAGTCCCCAAACAGCACATGATGCAAAGAAAAAAAGAGGTGCACCAAGGTCGCTGGATGGCTAAGCTAAGCGACCCAAGTGGCCGACACAAACACCTGGCCTATCTAGGAGTGGCACTGCAGTGTCAGACAGGATGGCACTTCAAAAAATAGTCCCCAAATAGCACATGATGCAAAGAAAAAAAGAGGTGCACCAAGGTCGCTGGATGGCTAAGCTAAGCGACCTAAGTGGCCGACACAAACACCTGGCCCATCTAGGAGTGGCACTGCAGTGTCAGACAGGATGGCACTTCAAAAAATAGTCCCCAAACAGCACATGATGCAAAGAAAAAAAAGAGGTGCACCAAGGTCGCTGGATGGCTAAGCTAAGCGACCCAAGTGGCCGACACAAACACCTGGCCCATCTAGGAGTGGCACTGCAGTGTCAGACAGGATGGCACTTCAAAAAATAGTCCCCAAACAGCACATGATGCAAATAAAAATGAAAGAAAAAAGAGGTGCAAGATGGAATTGTCCTTGTGCCCTCCCACCCGCCCTTATGTTGTATAAACAGGACATGCACACTTTAACAAACCCATCATTTCAGCGACAGGGTCTGCCACACGACTGTGACTGAAATGACTGGTTGGTTTGGGCCCCCACCAAAAAAGAAGCAATCAATCTCTCCTTGCACAAACTGGCTCTACAGAGGCAAGATGTCCACCTCCTCCTCATCATCCGATTCCTCACCTCTTTCCCTGTGTACATCCCCCTCCTCACAGATTATTAATTCGTCCCCACTGGAATCCACCACCTCAGGTCCCTGTGTACTTTCTGGAGGCAATTGCTGGTGAATGTCTCCACAGAGGAATTGATTATAATTCATTTTGATGAACATCATCTCCACATTTTCTGGAAGTAACCTCGTACGCCGATTGCTGACAAGGTGAGCGGCTGCACTAAACACTCTTTCGGAGTACACACTGGAGGGAGGGCAACTTAGGTAAAATAAAGCCAGTTTGTGCAATGGCCTCCAAATTGCCTCTTTTTCCTGCCAGTATATGTACGGACTGTCTGACGTGCCTACTTGAATGCGGTCACTCATATAATCCTCCACCATTCTTTCAATGGTGACAGAATCATATGCAGTGACAGTAGACGACATGTCAGTAATCGTTGGCAGGTCCTTCAGTCCGGACCAGATGTCAGCACTCGCTCCAGACTGCCCTGCATCACCACCAGCGGGTGGGCTTGGAATTCTTAGCCTTTTCCTCGCAGCCCCAGTTGCGGGAGAATGTGAAGGAAGAGCTGTTGACAGGTCACGTTCCGCTTGACTTGACAATTTTCTCACCAGCAGGTCTTTGAACCTCTGCAGACTTGTGTCTGCCGGAAAGAGAGATACAACGTAGCTTTTAAATCTAGGATCGAGCATGGTGGCCAAAATGTAGTGCTCTGATTTCAACAGATTGATCACCCGCGAATCCTGGTTAAGCGAATTAAGGGCTCCATCCACAAGTCCCACATGCCTAGCGGAATCGCTCTGTTTTAGCTCCTCCTTCAATCTCTCCAGCTTCTTCTGCAAAAGCCTGATGAGGGGAATGACCTGACTCAGGCTGTTAGTGTCTGAACTGACTTCACGTGTGGCAAGTTCAAAGGGTTGCAGAACCTTGCACTACGTTGAAATCATTCTCCACTGCGCTTGAGTCAGGTGCATTCCCCCTCCTTTGCCTATATCGTAGGTAGCTGTCTAGGCTTGAATGGCCTTTTGCTGCTCCTCCATCCTCTGAAGTATATAGAGGGTTGAATTCCACCTCGTTACCACCTCTTGCTTCAGATGATGGCTGGGCAGGTTCAGGAGTGTTTGCTGGTGCTCCAGTCCTCGGCACGAATGCCGAAAGTGGCCCGCAATTCTTCGGGCCACCGACAGCATCTCTTGCACGCCCCTGTCGTTTTTTAAATAATTCTGCACCACCAAATTCAATGTATGTGCAAAACATGGGACATGCTGGAATTTGCCCACATGTAATGCACGCACAATATTGGTAGCATTGTCCGATGTCCCAAATCCTCAGGAGAGTCCAATTGGGGTAAGCCATTCTGCGATGATGTTCCTCAGTTTCCGTAAGAGGTTGTCAGCTGTGTGCCTCTTATGGAAAACGGTGATACAAAGCATAGCCTGCCTAGGAACGAGTTGGCGTTTGCGAGATGCTGCTACTGGTGCCGCCACTGCTGTTCTTGCTGCGGGAGGCAATACATCTACCCAGTGGGCTGTCACAGTCATATAGTCCTGAGTCTGCCTTGCTCCACTTGTCCACATGTCCGTGGTTAAGTGGACATTGGGTACAACTGCATTTTTTAGGACACTGGTGACTCTTTTTCTGAGGTCTGTCTACATTCTCGGTATCGCCTACCTAGAGAAGTGGAACCTAGATGGTATTTGGTACCGGGGACACACTAACTCAATAAATTCTCTAATTCCCTGTGAATTAACGGTGGATACCGGACACGTTTGACACCACCCAGGCTGCCAAGGCCTGAGTTATCTGCTTTGCAGTAGGATGACTGCTGTGATATTTCATCTTCCTCGCAAAGGACTGTTGGACAGTCAATTGCTTACTGGAAGTAGTACAAGTGGTCTTCCGACTTCCCCTCTGGGATGACGATCGACTCCCAGCAGCAACAACAGCAGTGCCAGCAATAGTAGGCGTTACACTCAAGGATGCATCGGAGGAATCCCAGGCAGGAGAGGACTCGTCAGACTTGACAGTGACATGGCCTGCAGGACTATTGGCTTTCCTGTCTAATGAGGAAATTGACACTGAGGGAGTTGGTGGTGTGGTTTGCAGGAGCTTGGTTACAAGAGGAAGGGATTTAGTTGTCAGTGGACTGCTTTCACTGTCACCCAAAGTTTTTGAACTTGTCAATGACTTCTGATGAATGCGCTCCAGGTGATGTATAAGGGAGGATGTTCCTAGGTGGTTAACGTCCTTACCCCTACTTATTACAGCTTGACAAAGGCAACACACGGCTTGACAAATGTTGTCCGCATTTCTGTTAAAATAATTCCACACCAACGAGGTGATTATTTTTGTAATTTGACCAGGCATGTCAATGGCCATATTCGTCCCAGGGACAACAGGTGTCTCCCCGGGTGCCTGACTTAAACAAACCACCTCACCATCAGAATACTCCTTGTCAATTTCCTCCTCAGTGCCAGCAATACCAGCAATACCCACATCCTCATCCTCATCCTGGTGTACTTCAACAGTGGCATCTTCAATTTGACTATCAGGAACTGGACTGCGGGTGCTCCTTCCAGCACTTGCCGGGGGCGTGCAAATGGTGGAAGGCGCCACCTCTTCCCGTCGCAACCGACACAATTGGACTCTCCTTGGGGATTTGTGATTTAGAAGAACACACAGTTCTTTGCTGTGCATTTGCCAGCTTAAGTCTTTTCATTTTTCTAGCGAGAGGATGAGTGCTTCCATCCTCATGTGAATCTGAACTACTAACCATGAACATAGGCCAGGGCCTCAGCCGTTCCTTGCCGTGTCGTAAATGGCATATTGGCAAGTTTACGCTTCTCATCAGACGCTTTTCATTTTGATTTTTGGGTAATTTTACTGAACTTTTGTTTTTTGGATTTTACATGCTCTCTACTATGACATTGGGCATCGGCCTTGGCAAACGACGTTGATGGCATTTCATCGTCTCGGCCATGACTAGTGGCAGCAGCTTCAGCACGAGGTGGAAGTGGATCTTGATCTTTCCCTATTTTACCCTCCACATTTTTATTCTCCATTTTTTAATGTGTGGAATTATATGCCAGTAATATATCAATAGCAATGGCCTACTGTACCATACTGCTATATATATACTGGTGGTCAGCAAAATTCTGCACTGTCCTCCTACTATATATACTGCACACAACTAAAATGCAGCACAGGTATGGATGGATAGTATACTTGACGACACAGAGGTAGGTAGAGCAGTGTACTACTGTACCATACTGCTATATATATACTGGTGGTCAGCAAAATTCTGCACTGTCCTCCTACTATATACTATGATAAAGCAAATTATTTATCTTATAACATTCACTATATACTGGTAAGAGACTCAGTACGCAATGGGCGTACGGGGTACCGTAAGGGTACGCACTTAGCGTAGCAGACGCTAGGCCGTGGTCGAGACACACGAGCGGCACGTTCGCTCATGGCTTACGCTGGGTATCGAGCACGCTATAGGCGGTCCGAGTACCGTAATGCTACGCTACTAGCGTAGCGGACGCTGTGCCCACAAGAGGAACACGAGCGGCGCAGACGCTCACAGGATGACACACAGTAAACCTTGTATGCAACACAATGTAACGCTAATTAACCTCCGTTATGTAAAAGCCGCTTGAGCGATTGAGACACTCCGATTACCCTTAGCAATGTAATGATAAACACACAATACCTTGTACGGTTCCAAAACCTTTATCTAGATGATTTTAGTATGTAAAAGGGGAAAACAGTTACAGCTTATACACTACAGCACTAACATAAAACACCTACACAGAATAACGGAAAATATACAATATACAACAGCGTAACAATAACAGAGAGAGAGAGAGAGAGAGAGAGAGAGAGAGAGAGTATGGCAAATACAAACAGAGAATAAGTTGGTTAAAGAGAAAAACTTACACACTGGGGAATGATCGCTGCGCAGTCCTGGTACCAGCTCTCAAGTTAGTCAGTGATGAAAACCTTTTGTGGAGAGTAGACTGAGCTGGCCCAGACTGGCTGCCTTATATACACTACATACAGTACACTACAAAGGGGCCTACAATCTCATTGTTCATTGGACACAGGAATCTGTCTTCACATTATAACAAAAGGTCATAGGTGTTATGATTCCAGCACTCCTGGTCAGAGGAGATCTTATGACAAGGACCGGAGCACTGGAATGGAATGCTGGGGACGGGAGCAGGAAAGAATAATAGCCCCTGGCGCCCTAACTCTGTTGTCTCACCCGTGCTGTCAGAAATCCCTTGCGAGACTATGGTTTCTTGAGCCCTTGGCAGCCGCGTTTGAAGGGCGGATTATGTCTGCCCAACTCCGATGCCCCCCGGTCTTAATGAGAGACAAAGGGAAATCCGAGGCAGGATGATAACAAGAGGCCCTCTATCTAACAAACAAGCCAGGGGCTACGAGCTAACTAAAAAACCTAAAGTATGTGCGGAAAAACCGCCAGGGAAAAGGACAACCAAAATCCACTTGTCCAATACTCCTACCCGGCACCGCCGAATACCAGAGTGGACCTGTGGAAGCGGAACCCTCCGCAAAATGCTCCAAACACAAATTATAAAGGGTAAAGCGGCCGAGCCGCTACACACGGCAGAGCCGCGACTCACGAACACCACTGGATGTTAAACGGTGATCAGTCAGGACTCCAGGGACGAGATGATAACTCCCGAGTACAGGACTTCAGAGGACTGGAATGACCGGATACAGCAGGACTGGAAACAGACTCTCAGCAAACAAGACAGCATGCAAGAAGCTATTACCAGCGTCTGTGAGAAGCCCTGAGAGTGTATTTAATGAGGAGTCCTCCAATCAGCTGCTGACAGAGCTGATTAGAATCAATGCCGTGCAGCTGCCTTGCTGCACGGCCAGAGAACAGGTGCACTTATTAATTCCAAAAGGACCCAGCAACGGGGAACGCGGTCCGCCAGTGGCGTCCCCGTTGCTAGGGTCCGTGCGGCTCAGCGCGCCCGGCGTCTAGCGTTGCTAGGGAGCCGGCGGCTGTACGCGCACGGCGTCCCTAGTTGCTAGGCGCCGGGCCGCGCATACGAGCGGACCCCGGCGCCTAACAGTACCCCCCCCTTGAGGAGGGGTCAAGGAACCCCTAAAGCCAGGTTTCCGAGGAAATTCCCGAAAAAATGCCCTCTTGAGCCTCGGGGCATGAAGATCCTTATCCAGGACCCAAGACCTTTCCTCCGGACCATAGCCTCTCCAGTGAACCAGAAAATAAAGCCGGCCCCGGGACAATTTGGAATCGAGAACCTTCTCCACCAAGAACTCCTGTTGTCCCTGTACATCCACCGGAGATCTACCCTGAGAGATCCTCTGAGGAAATCTACTGGAAGAAACGTATAGTTTCAACAGGGAGCAATGAAACGTATTTCCAATCCTGAGAGATCTTGGTAAACGTAACCGGAAGGCAACTTGGTTGACTCTTTTAATAATAAGAAATGGCCCAATAAATTTGGGTCCCAATCTAGCCGAGGATTGTCGAAGCCTGATGTTACGAGTCGACAACCATATAGAGATGAGCGGGTTCGGTTCCTCGGAATCCAAACCCGCCAGAACTTCATGTTTTTTTTCACGGGTCCGAGCGACTCGGATCTTCCCGCCTTGCTCGGTTAACCCGAGCGCGCCCGAACGTCATCATGACGCTGTCGGATTCTCGCGAGGCTCGGATTCTATCGCGAGACTCGGATTCTATATAAGGAGCCGCGCGTCGCCGCCATTTTCACACGTGCATTGAGATTGATAGGGAGAGGACGTGGCTGGCGTCCTCTCCGTTTAGACACTTGATTTACTAATTTTGGGGAGCATTAGGAGTACTCAGTAGTGTACAGTGCAGAGTTTTGCTGATAGTGACCAGTGACCACCACTTTTATTTATAATCCGTTCTCTGCCTGAAAAAAGCGATACACAGCACACAGTGACTCAGTCACATACATACCATATCTGTGTGCACTGCTCAGGCTCAGGCCAGTGTGCTGCATCATCTTATTATATATCTGTCTGACTGCTCAGCTCACACAGCTTATAATTGTGGGGGAGACTGGGGAGCACTACTGCAGTGCCAGTTATAGGTTATAGCAGGAGCCAGGAGTACATAATATTATATTAAAATTAAACAGTGCACACTTTTGCTGCAGGAGTGCCACTGCCAGTGTGACTAGTGACCAGTGACCTGACCACCAGTATATAATATTAGTAGTATACTATCTCTTTATCAACCAGTCTATATTAGCAGCAGACACAGTACAGTGCGGTAGTTCACGGCTGTGGCTACCTCTGTGTCGGCACTCGGCAGCCCGTACATAATTGTATATACCAGTGACCTAACCGTGGTTTTTTTTTCTTTCTTTATACATACATACTAGTTACGAGTATACTATCTCTTTATCAACCAGTCTATATATTAGCAGCAGACACAGTACAGTGCGGTAGTTCACGGCTGTGGCTACCTCTGTGTCGGCACTCCGCAGCCCGTCCATAATTGTATATACCAGTGACCTAACCGTGCAGTGTGCTGCATCATCTTATTATATATCTGTCTGACTGCTCAGCTCACACAGCTTATAATTGTGGGGGAGACTGGGGAGCACTACTGCAGTGCCAGTTATAGGTTATAGCAGGAGCCAGGAGTACATAATATTATATTAAAATTAAACAGTGCACACTTTTGCTGCAGGAGTGCCACTGCCAGTGTGACTAGTGACCAGTGACCTGACCACCAGTATATAATATTAGTAGTATACTATCTCTTTATCAACCAGTCTATATTAGCAGCAGACACAGTACAGTGCGGTAGTTCACGGCTGTGGCTACCTCTGTGTCGGCACTCGGCAGCCCGTACATAATTGTATATACCAGTGACCTAACCGTGGTTTTTTTTTCTTTCTTTATACATACATACTAGTTACGAGTATACTATCTCTTTATCAACCAGTCTATATATTAGCAGCAGACACAGTACAGTGCGGTAGTTCACGGCTGTGGCTACCTCTGTGTCGGCACTCCGCAGCCCGTCCATAATTGTATATACCAGTGACCTAACCGTGGTTTTTTTTTCTTTCTTTATACATACATACTAGTTACGAGTATACTATCTCTTTATCAACCAGTCTATATATTAGCAGCAGACACAGTACAGTGCGGTAGTTCACGGCTGTGGCTACCTCTGTGTCGGCACTCGGCAGCCCGTCCATAATTGTATATACCAGTGACCTAACCGTGGTTTTTTTTTCTTTCTTTATACATACATACTAGTTACGAGTATACTATCTCTTTCTCAACCAGTCTATATATTAGCAGCAGACACAGTACAGTGCGGTAGTTCACGGCTGTGGCTACCTCTGTGTCGGCACTCGGCAGCCCGTCCATAATTGTATATACCAGTGACCTAACCGTGGTTTTTTTTTCTTTCTTTATACATACATACTAGTTACGAGTATACTATCTCTTTATCAACCAGTCTATATATTAGCAGCAGACACAGTACAGTGCGGTAGTTCACGGCTGTGGCTACCTCTGTGTCGGCACTCGGCAGCCCGTCCATAATTGTATACTAGTATCCAATCCATCCATCTCCATTGTTTACCTGAGGTGCCTTTTAGTTGTGCCTATTAAAATATGGAGAACAAAAATGTTGAGGTTCCAAAATTAGGGAAAGATCAAGATCCACTTCCACCTCGTGCTGAAGCTGCTGCCACTAGTCATGGCCGAGACGATGAAATGCCAGCAACGTCGTCTGCCAAGGCCGATGCCCAATGTCATAGTACAGAGCATGTCAAATCCAAAACACCAAATATCAGTAAAAAGCCTCTTTTTTTCTTTGCGTCATGTGCTGTTTGGGGAGGGTTTTTTGGAAGGGACATCCTGCGTGACACTGCAGTGCCACTCCTAGATGGGCCCGGTGTTTGTGTCGGCCACTAGGGTCGCTTATCTTACTCACACAGCGACCTCGGTGCAAATTTTAGGACTAAAAATAATATTGTGAGGTGTGAGGTGTTCAGAATAGACTGAAAATGAGTGGAAATTATGGTTATTGAGGTTAATAATACTTTGGGATCAAAATGACCCCCAAATTCTATGATTTAAGCTGTTTTTTAGTGTTTTTGGAAAAAAACACCCGAATCCAAAACACACCCGAATCCGACAAAAATAATTCGGTGAGGTTTTGCCAAAACGCGTTCGAACCCAAAACACGGCCGCGGAACCGAACCCAAAACCAAAACACAAAACCCGAAAAATTTCAGGCGCTCATCTCTACAACCATACCCTATCTCCCACCTTAAAAGTGCAAGGACGTCGGAGCCTGTCAGAAAATTTTTTCTCTCGAAAGGCCGCTTTTCTGAGAGCAAAGTGCACTTTTTTCCAAATGGCTCTGAGATGGGAGGTTAAGGTTAGCGAGGAGACTGAGGAATGATGAAAAAAAGAATTAGCTCTGGGGTGAAAACCAAAAACTGAAAAGAATGGAGACACTTTAGTGGAGGAATGACAAGAATTATTGTAAGCAAACTCCGCCAATGGAAGAAACTCGGACCAATCATTCTGGAGTTTGGCTGAATACAAACGCAAATACTGTTTCAATGATTGGTTAACTCGCTCGGTTTGCCCGTTGGATTGTGGGTGGTAACCGGATGTTAACGACAATTTCATCTTCAATGAAGCACAAAAACATTTCCAGAATTGTGCGATGAATTGTGGACCCCGATCAGAAACAATATCAGTAGGCAACCCATGAAGTCTGAAAACATGGCGGAGAAACAAAACTGCCAACCCTTGGGCAGATGGCAGTCGGGGAAGAGCAATGAAATGAGCCATCTTGCTAAAACGGTCCACTACCACCCATATGACTCGGAATCCGGCTGAAAGGGGAAGGTCAACCACAAAATCCATGGAAATATGAGACCATGGCCTGAGAGGGACATTTAAGGGCATAAGTTGCCCGATAGGCAAGGAACGGGGAACCTTATGCTGTGCACAGACCTGACATGAATAAACAAACTCCTTAACGTCTTTAGAAAGACCAGGCCACCATACTGAGCGAGAGACTAACTCCAAAGTCTTAGAGATTCCCGGATGCCCGGAAACTTTGTTATCATGGAATTCCGTTAAAACAGTAGCTCTCAAAAACTCAGGGATGTAAAGGCGACCAGCAGGAGTATTTCCAGGAGCTTGGTGTTGAAGCTGTTTTAACTGGGTAAATAAATCTTGTGTGAGGCCTGCCCAAATGACAGAGGATGGAAGTATGGGAGTAACAGGACTGTTATTGTGAACCGGAAGAAAGCTGCGTGACAGGGCATCAGCCTTTGTATTCTTGGAACCAGGCCTGAAAGTGATTATAAATTTGAAATGAGTAAAAAATAAAGCCCAACGTGCCTGCCGGGCATTAAGCCGTTTAGCCGATTCGATGTATTGCAGGTTTTTATGGTCAGTCAATACTGAAATAGTATGTTTTGCTCCCTCCAGCCAATGCCTCCACTCCTCGAAAGCCCACTTTACCGCCAGTAACTCCCGATTACCAACGTCATAGTTGGATTCAGCGGAGTAGAATTTCCTGGACATAAAGGCACAAGGATGTAATTCCAGAGACTCCGGATCCTTTTGAGAAAGGACAGCCCCCACTCCAATCTCCGAGGCATCAACCTCCACAACAAAGGGCAATTCTGGATTGGGATGTCTGAGGACTGGAGCCGAGACAAAGGCTTGTTTCAAGGCCCGGAAGGACAACTCAGCTTCACGCGACCAGTTGGTAGGATCCGCTCCTTTCTTTGTCAGAGCTACAATGGGAGCAACCAGGTCAGAAAAAGAATGAATGAACCTGCTATAATAATTCGCAAACCCTAAAAAGCGCTGAATTGCTTTTAAATTGGAGGGTTGCGCCCAACTAAGGATGGCCTGGAGCTTCTTTGGTTCCATGAACAATCCCCGAGGGGAAATAATGTACCCTAAAAAAGATACTTCCGTGATATGAAACTCACACTTCTCCAGCTTGGCATATAAATGATTCTCACGTAACTTTTGAAGAACCAGACGCACCTGGGTAACATGTTGTTCCATTGATTCAGAATAAATCAGGATGTCGTCTAAGTAAACGACCACGAATTTCCCTAGGAAGTCACGGAGCACATCGTTAATGAGGTCTTGAAAAACTGCTGGAGCATTAGACAAGCCGAACGGCATCACCAGGTACTCGTAGTGACCCGACTGAGTACTGAAGGCCGTCTTTCACTCATCTCCAGATTTAATTCGGATGAGGTTGTACGCTCCTCTAAGGTCAATTTTAGAAAAAATCACAGCCGAACGTAACTGATCAAAGAGTACAGAAATCAGCGGCAAAGGATGTGTTTTTAACTGAGATCTTATTCAGGGCTCTAAAGTCAATGCAAGGTCTAAGCGAGCCATCCTTTTTCTCCACAAAGAAGAAGCCTGCACTTAAAGGAGATTTTGATGGTCTAATAAATCCTTTCTCTAGGCTCTCCTTAACATAATCATTCATAGCCGCAGTTTCTGGCCCGGATAATGCATATAGTCTTCCCTTTGGCAAAGCGGCACCAGGAATTAGCTCAATAGCACAATCATAAGGCCGATGGGGAGGCAGAATGTCCGCATTGCCTTTGGAAAAGACATCAGCAAACTCCTGGTATTCCACAGGAATGAGTTCTGGAATGACCGCTGCTACTCTGACTGGAAACGTAATACATTCCTCAGCACAAAAAGTTCCCCACTGGGAAATCTCCCCTGACCGCCAATCAATGGTGGGATTATGAAAGGCCAGCCAAGGGTGACCCAGAACAACTGGAACTGCTGGGCAATGAGTAAGAAAGAACTCGATTTTTTCAGAATGTAGAGCTCCTACTGTAAGTAATACAGGGGGTGTACGGAGAGAAATAACCCCATTGGACAGTGGACTCCCATCTAAGCCATGCATGGTGACACACCTACCCAAAGGTAACTGAGGAATGCCTAAGGCCTTAGCCCAAGTTAAATCCATAAAGTTTCCTGCAGCTCCACTGTCAACAAAAGCCGACACCGAAGAACTGAGGCTGCCAAAGGAAACTTTAACTGGGACTAAAAGGGAGTTATTCGAGGAGATAAGCTGCAGACCTAGGTGAACCCCCTCACAATTCACCTGGTCAAGGCGTTTCCCGACTTGTTCGGACAATTACGAGCAAAATGTCCCTTACCCCCACAGTACAGACAAAGACCAGAATTTTGCCTTCTAGCTCTTTCTTCAGGAGACAGCCGGGAGAGACCCATCTGCATGGGCTCCTCTACGTCTTCAGGAATGGAATATACACACGGACTTGACCTTACAGGTGCTCCTTTTTCAGCCCTCCGCTCTCTGAGACGATGATCAATCTTAATAGAAAGCTCCATGAACTTATCGAGAGTCTCAGGAGCGGGGTACTGAAGGAGACTGTCTTTTATAGACTCTGATAAGCCGAGGCGAAACTGACTGCGCAGGGCTGGGTCATTCCAGCCACAGTCGTTCGACCAACGGCGAAACTCCGTACAATAAATCTCCGCAGGATTCCTACCCTGTCTGAGAGCGCGCAACTGACTTTCAGCGGACGCCTCTCTATCAGGGTCATCATACAAGAGCCCTAAAGACCCAAAAAAAGCGTCAACTGACAAAAATGCCGGATCCTCTGCTTTTAAACCAAATGCCCAGGTCTGAGGATCCCCCTGGAGCAAAGAAATAATAATCCCGACCCGCTGAGATTCAGTACCCGAGGAAGTCGGTCTTAAACAAAAATAAAGTTTACAGGATTCTTTAAAATTAAAAAACTCTTTCCTATCACCAGAAAAACGGTCAGGCAAATGCATCTTTGGTTCAGGGACTACCTTCGGGGAAGCTCGCAAAAGATCTTCCTGCGACTTCACCCGAAGAGAAAGATCCTGAACCATCTGAGTAAGTTCTTGAATCTGGCTGACTAAGAGCTGACCAGGATTTGGCCCTAAACCTGTTGGATTCATGAGGCCGATAAATTCTCACAAAACTGAATGAGAAAAAAAATTAAACCCCGTTTAATTTTTAAGTTTTAGTATGGCCGGTAATAATGTTATGATTCCAGCACTCCTGGTCAGAGGAGATCTTATGACAAGGACCGGAGCACTGGAATGGAATGCTGGGGACGGGAGCAGGAAAGAATAATAGCCCCTGGCGCCCTAACTCTGTTGTCTCACCCGTGCTGTCAGAAATCCCTTGCGAGACTATGGTTTCTTGAGCCCTTGGCAGCCGCGTTTGAAGGGCGGATTATGTCTGCCCAACTCCGATGCCCCCCGGTCTTAATGAGAGACAAAGGGAAATCCGAGGCAGGATGATAACAAGAGGCCCTCTATCTAACAAACAAGCCAGGGGCTACGAGCTAACTAAAAAACCTAAAGTATGTGCGGAAAAACCGCCAGGGAAAAGGACAACCAAAATCCACTTGTCCAATACTCCTACCCGGCACCGCCGAATACCAGAGTGGACCTGTGGAAGCGGAACCCTCCGCAAAATGCTACAAACACAAATTATAAAGGGTAAAGCGGCCGAGCCGCTACACACGGCAGAGCCGCGACTCACGAACACCACTGGATGTTAAACGGTGATCAGTCAGGACTCCAGGGACGAGATGATAACTCCCGAGTACAGGACTTCAGAGGACTGGAATGACCGGATACAGCAGGACTGGAAACAGACTCTCAGCAAACAAGACAGCATGCAAGAAGCTATTACCGGCGTCTGTGAGAAGCCCTGAGAGTGTATTTAATGAGGAGTCCTCCAATCAGCTGCTGACAGAGCTGATTAGAATCAATGCCGTGCAGCTGCCTTGCTGCACGGCCAGAGAACAGGTGCACTTATTAATTCCAAAAGGACCCAGCAACGGGGAACGCGGTCCGCCAGTGGCGTCCCCGTTGCTAGGGTCCGTGCGGCTCAGCGCGCCCGGCGTCTAGCGTTGCTAGGGAGCCGGCGGCTGTACGCGCACGGCGTCCCTAGTTGCTAGGCGCCGGGCCGCGCATACGAGCGGACCCCGGCGCCTAACAATAGGTTGATTCGAACAGGTGGGCTGTGACTATTTCATACTGCTCAGGTGGGAGGGAATCTCAGGATTCCCGCCGCATGGATAACGAACTGCAAATACAGTAAATGTCCATAAACTTCTTATAAACATAACTATTCGCAGGAGCGATTAATCTCTTTCAAACCAATACCGGAATGTTTCTAATAATATACTCTACCGTTGCATACTAAACACAACTGCTCAAAACCTGTCTGACCCTTCGTATCATGTAAAGAGGGATCTCTCTGTCCATGGACCAGTTACACTAAACAAACTCATTGATATTATTAAGAGGACCATAACCTATAAAATACACTATTTGGATTAATTATGTAACGATCGAGTCGCCCGCCAGACGCACACAAATCTACCGTAAATGCACATACCACGCGCCTGAGCGCACGACCGTGGAGGCGCCATCACGCAACTGCGAATATGCGCACGCACGGGAGAGAATGTGCACGTGCAGCGGGCAAGCGCATGGGGTTAGTACAAGGCATGAGAATAACGATATTTTTTCGACTTTGACAACTACAATGCAGCACATTGTAGGAACCGAACCCGCTCATCACTAGTAATTACAGACGTGAGGACTTGCAGAGTCACCATAGGCTAAATACCATTAGAATCCCCTCTATGCCTGAACACATATCTATGGAGTATTCCTGTAACATGGCAGTTAGAAGCTGATTGGTTGGTACTTTGTGGGTTATTCAGACCTGGACAAAGCCCGCATTCGCAACCACAGCGGCCGCATCCAGGTGGTCTGCAGATGTACACCGGCCGTTCTGTGCGTGCTTGACCTTACACATTGCGGCCGCATGTTCCAGCTGATTGAAGATCTCAATGTCCTACAACAGAGGATCTCTACTGTGATGACACAAATTACTGATGGTGTTTTCCTTTAAGTTGTCTTGTCAGCTAGGGGTGGTATTATCTGATAATATCAAAGATCTTGTAGATGTCTAATTTCCTGACCACTGTGGTGCTTTCTGATATGGATAAGGGATCTGTGCTAGTGGCGATATCTATACAACACAATATTTAATATTTATGGATCTACAGTAACTGGGACATTTGTCACAATTACATACTCTTAGATATTTATTACAAGACATTTGCTTTGAAGTTGTCTTTGTTTCCTTTTTGCTGTGGTCAGGACCATTGAGCCATTCAGCGGGCCTGAGTGATACACCCTCCTCCTTCTTCAAATCTGAAACTTCCAACAGAGCCCTGGAAAGAGGAAGACGCCTATGCGCCTCCTGCAGCTGAGGATCCATAAAAAAACATTCCAAATAAGAGGAAACAATGTACTCTCTATGGTATGGAGCCAGGGTGGATCAGGCACTCATGGGGAAGTCACACCGCCAGGAGCAGGTGACTCGGAACCATGCATTGAGGAAACAGGCATAACAGCTGGGCAAGCCTAATCCTCCAGCTGTAGCGCTAAACGCTCTACCAAGTCAGATACCGACACAGAGCCTGTGTCCACGCCGGCTGCACAAGGGCAGGCGCGGAGGCCCCTGACGCCTGTGTGTCCCTGAACTTCATCCGACAGTCCGCTCACAATGCCCCAGAGTCCACCTCTCCCCACAGAAATTTGGTATTGTGAAAAACAATGCCATAGCAGCGGCTTCTTATTTTTTTTTTGCCATTACGGGTTTTCGCTATCTGCATGCCTTGGACATAGGGGGTAAATCAGACTTCACCGTAGATGTGCTAAATTTAGCACATCTTTGATCACTTTCACAGACATACGGGGGAACACCCCGCACAGGTACAAAAGCATCACACGGCAGCGATGCTTTTGTTCCTGAAGAGTAGCTCCCTTCAGCGCAGCTCCTGCGTGTTGGCAGGGAGCTACCCATCGCTCTCTGGGTCACAGCCGCTGTGTGCAACATCACCGTGCCCCCAAAACGGCGGCCCAACGCCGCTGCCCCTCCCCCTCCCACCCAGCGAACGCCTCTGTCTGTCACTCACAGCAGTGATCAGGTCTGAATTAGCCTCATAGTCCCTAAGCGATCTCGTAGTCTGCAGCTGATGCAAGTGGAACAAAACTCTCTAGCAGGGAAATAAAACACAATGTGCAACTGTATAATACCTAGTTAAAAAAAAAAAGTCAGGAGTAGACAATGAAAACACAGATACTCTGAAGTCTTCCTGGAGTGGCTGAAGCTGCAGAGGAGAGGAGCCTGTAGCGCACCCGGGGGGGGGGAAGGGGGGGTTTTCCGAGTACCTGGAAACCCCCCCTGTTGAGCCATATGTATATTTGTGAGACGGAGACAGTATTGAATCTGTCTTAGCAAAAGCCGGGATCGCAATCGTGACTGCAACCACGGAGCTGCTGCAGCAGCAGAGAGCTAGGTAGCTCTCTGCATAGAGAAAGTCCGGGGAGAGCTGCTGGCTGCACATGCTCAGCCGCAGCAGCTCTCTCCCTCCTCACAGAACCGCTCTGCCTCCCACTGCTCCCAGCCCCTGGTGGTATGTATACCACCAATACTGTATATGAAGTGTGTGTGTGTATGTATGTATTTACAGGGATGTATGTGTATTTGTGTATGTATGCATATACTGTATGTTTGTGCATGTATGAATATGTGTGGTATGTGTGTATACAGATGTGTCCACTTACATCTTTGCTATTTTGCTCAATTTGGCACAACATGCAAAACACGGTTAAGCTGTTTTTCGCGAGTAGCGAGTAGAGATGAGCGGGTTCGGTTCCTCGGGATCCCAACCCCCCCGAACTTCACCTATTTTACACGGTTCCGAGTCAGCCTCGGATCTTCCCGCCTTGCTCGGTTAACCAGAACGCGCCCGAACGTCATCATCCCGCTGTCGGATTCTCGCGAGATTCGTATTCTATATAAGGAGACGCGCTTCGCCGCCATTTTCACTCGTGCTTTGGAGATTGAACGGAGAGGACGTGGCTGCGTTCAATCCCTGAAAAGCTCCGTACTCTGTGCTCAGTGTGCTGAAAATATCTGTGCTGAGTGTGCTGCAAATAATCTGTGCTCAGTGTGCTGAAAATATCTATGTTCTCTACAAGAAAAATGGTGTGGCCTGGGCGCCCTCTTTCCGTGGTTTATACCAAATCAATGGATTTAAAATACACAAATTTAAAACAGGTGAACATGAATCACCTTTTGAATGACAGTGTGATAAATATAGCAAATGTTTAAAATCAAGATGAAGATTTAATATAGTAACAAGTGCAAAAAGACAATAACAATTAACAATGTATCAAAACAGTAGGATAAAACAAGAGCCTACCAAATAGGTAGCTAAGGAGCCGCAGTTGGTACGCCAGTGTCCAGTACCCAACGCGTTTCGAGATGTAAAATCTCTTCCTCAAGCCCTGAGGAAGAGATTTTACATCTCGAAACGCGTTGGTACTGGACACTGGCGTATTGGGACCAGGACTATCGTTGGTAAGCTTGGGAGCCAGAGCAGGGTGAAGTACGGACCACCCTGCCACATTATACCACCTGCGGCTCCTTAGCTACCTATTTGGTACGCTCTTGTTTTATCCTACTGTTTTGATACATTGGCCCTCATTCCGAGTTGTTCGCTCGGAGTTTTTCATCGCATCGCAGTGAGAATTCTCTTAGTGCGCATGCGCAATGTTCGCACTGCGACTGCGCCAAGTAACTTTACTATGAAGAAAGTAAGTTTACTCACGGCATTTTCATCGCTCCGACGTTCGCATTGTGATTGACAGGAAATGGGTGTTACTGGGCGGATGCACGGCGTTTTAGGGGCGTGTGAATGGAAACGCTACCGTTTCCGGAAAAAACGCAGGAGTGGCCGGAGAAACGGTGGGAGTGCCTGGGCGAACGCTGGGTGTGTTTATGACGTCAGCCAGGAACGAAAAGCACTGAACTGATCGCACAGGCAGAGTAAGTCTGAAGCTACTCAGAAACTGCTAACTCGTTTGTAATCGCAATATTGCGCGTATGTCGGTCGCAATTTTAAGAAGCTAAGATTCACTCCCAGTAGGCGGCGGCTTAGCGTGTGTAACTCTGCTACATTCGCCTTGCGAGCGAACAACTCGGAATGAGGGCCATTGTTATTGTCTTTTTGCACTTGTTACTATATTAAATCTTCATCTTGATTTTAAACATTTGCTATATTTATCACACTGTCATTCAAAAGGTGATTCATGTTCACCTGTTTTAAATTTTTGTATTTTAATTCCATTGATTTGGTATAAACCACGGAAAGAGGGCGCCCAGGCCACACCATTTTTCTTGTATTGCATATGTTATTTCGGGGTAATTAGGAAAACCCCTAGGTGCATCCAAGGCAGCCCATTTTCTTTCCAGCGCCCAACGAGTTCCTCCACCCTCCATTTTTTCATCTATGTTCTCTGCCTGAAAACACTCCATATCTGTGCTCAGTGTGCTGCAAATATCTGATCAGTGTGCTGCATTGTGGGGACTGGGGACCACCAGTATATAATATATACTTTTCTATAGCTTCTATACTGCTTGTCAGGACACACATGGGTCATAGTTACACAGCTCTGAACTGATAGATACAATAATATATATACTTTTCTATAGCTTCTATACTGCTTGTCAGGACACGTGTCACAGTTACACCGCTCTGTACTGATATACAGTAATATATATACTTTTCTATAGCTTCTATACTGCTTGTCAGGACACATGGTCACAGATACACCACTCTGTACTGATATATACAATAATATATATACTTTTCTATAGCTTCTATACTGCTTGTCAGGACACGTGTCACAGTTACACCGCTCTGTACTGATATACAGTAATATTATATATACTTTTCTATAGCTTCTATACTGCTTGTCAGGATACATGGGTCACAGTTACACCGCTCTGTACTGATATACAGTAATATTATATATACTTTTCTATAGCTTCTATACTGCTTGTCAGGACACATGGGTCACAAATACACCACTCTGTCTGATATATACAATAATATATATACTTTTCTCATTTTCTATAGCTTCTATACTGCTTGTCAGGATACATGGGTTACAGTTACACCGCTCTGTACTGATATACAGTAATATTATATATACTTTCCTATAGCTTCTATACTGCTTGTCAGGACACATGGGTCACAGTTACACCGCTCTGTACTGATATATACAATAATATATATACTTTTCTATAGCTTCTATACTGCTTGTCAGGACACATGTGTCACAGTTACACCGCTCTGTACTGATATACAGTAATATATATACTTTTCTATAGCTTCTATGCTGCTTGTCAGGACACATGGGTCACAGTTACACCGCTCTGTCTGTACTGATATATACAATAAAATATATACTTTTCTTATTTTCTATAGCTTCTATACTGCTTGTCAGGACACATGTGTCACAATTACACCGCTCTGTACTGATATACAGTAATATTATATATACTTTTCTATAGCTTCTATGCTGCTTGTCAGGACACATGGGTCACAGTTACACCGCTCTGTACTGATATACAGTAATATTATATATACTTTTCTATAGCTTCTATGCTGCTTGTCAGGACACATGGGTCACAGTTACACCGCTCTGTCTGTACTGATATATACAATAATATATATATACTTTTCTTATTTTCTATAGCTTGTATACTGCTTGTCAGGACACACGTGTCACAGTTACACCGCTCTGTACTGATATACAGTAATATTATATATACTTTTCTATAGCTTCTATACTGCTTGTCAGGACACATGGGTCACAGTTACACCGCTCTGTACTGATATATACAATAATATATATACTTTTCTATAGCTTCTATACTGCTTGTCAGGACACATGTGTCACAGTTACACTGCTCTGTACTGATATACAATAATATATATACTTTTCTATAGCTTCTATGCTGCTTGTCAGGACACATGGGTCACAATTACACCGCTCTGTACTGATATACAGTAATATTATATATACTTTTCTATAGCTTCTATGCTGCTTGTCAGGACACATGGGTCACAGTTACACCGCTCTGTCTGTACTGATATATACAATAATATATATATACTTTTCTTATTTTCTATAGCTTCTATACTGCTTGTCAGGACACATGTGTCACAATTACACCGCTCTGTACTGATATACAGTAATATTATATATACTTTTCTATAGCTTCTATGCTGCTTGTCAGGACACGTGTCACAGTTACACCGCTCTGTACTGATATACAGTAATATTATATATACTTTTCTATAGCTTCTATACTGCTTGTCAGGATACATGGGTCACAGTTACACCGCTCTGTACTGATATACAGTAATATTATATATACTTTTCTATAGCTTCTATACTGCTTGTCAGGACACATGGGTCACAAATACACCACTCTGTCTGATATATACAATAATATATATACTTTTCTCATTTTCTATAGCTTCTATACTGCTTGTCAGGATACATGGGTTACAGTTACACCGCTCTGTACTGATATACAGTAATATTATATATACTTTTCTATAGCTTCTATACTGCTTGTCAGGACACATGGGTCACAGTTACACTGCTCTGTACTGATATATACAATAATATATATACTTTTCTATAGCTTCTATACTGCTTGTCAGGACACATGTGTCACAGTTACACTGCTCTGTACTGATATACAATAATATATATACTTTTCTATAGCTTCTATACTGCTTGTCAGGACACATGTGTCACAGTTACACCGCTCTGTACTGATATACAGTAATATATATACTTTTCTATAGCTTCTATGCTGCTTGTCAGGACACATGGGTCACAGTTACACCGCTCTGTCTGTACTGATATATACAATAAAATATATACTTTTCTTATTTTCTATAGCTTCTATACTGCTTGTCAGGACACATGTGTCACAATTACACCGCTCTGTACTGATATACAGTAATATTATATATACTTTTCTATAGCTTCTATGCTGCTTGTCAGGACACATGGGTCACAGTTACACCGCTCTGTACTGATATACAGTAATATTATATATACTTTTCTATAGCTTCTATGCTGCTTGTCAGGACACATGGGTCACAGTTACACCGCTCTGTCTGTACTGATATATACAATAATATATATATACTTTTCTTATTTTCTATAGCTTCTATACTGCTTGTCAGGACACATGGGTCACAGTTACACCGCTCTGTACTGATATACAGTAATATTATATATACTTTTCTATAGCTTCTATGCTGCTTGTCAGGACACATGTGTCACAATTACACCGCTCTGTACTGATATACAGTAATATTATATATACTTTTCTATAGCTTCTATGCTGCTTGTCAGGACACATGGGTCACAGTTACACCGCTCTGTCTGTACTGATATATACAATAATATATATATACTTTTCTTATTTTCTATAGCTTCTATACTGCTTGTCAGGACACATGTGTCACAATTACACCGCTCTGTACTGATATACAGTAATATTATATATACTTTTCTATAACTTCTATGCTGCTTGTCAGGAAACATGGGTCACAGTTACACCGCTCTGTCTGTACTGATATATACAATAATATATATATATACTTTTCTTATTTTCTATAGCTTCTATACTGCTTGTCAGGACACATGTGTCACAATTACACCGCTCTGTACTGATATACAGTAATATTATATATACTTTTCTATAGCTTCTATGCTGCTTGTCAGGACACATGGGTCACAGTTACACCGCTCTGTACTGATATACAGTAATATTATATATACTTTTCTATAGCTTCTATACTGCTTGTCAGGACACATGTGTCACAGTTACACTGCTCTGTACTGATATACAATAATATATATACTTTTCTATAGCTTCTATACTGCTTGTCAGGACACATGTGTCACAGTTACACCGCTCTGTACTGATATATACAATAATATATATACTTTTCTATAGCTTCTATACTGCTTGTCAGGACACATAGTCACAGTTACACCGCTCTGTACTGATATATACAATAATATATATACTTTTCTATAGCTTCTATACTGCTTGTCAGGACACATGGGTCACAGTTACACCGCTCTGTACTGATATACAGTAATATATATACTTTTCTATAGCTTCTATGCTGCTTGTCAGGACACATGGGTCACAGTTACACCGCTCTGTCTGTACTGATATAACCAATAAAATATATACTTTTCTTATTTTCTATAGCTTCTATACTGCTTGTCAGGACACATGTGTCACAATTACACCGCTCTGTACTGATATACAGTAATATTATATATACTTTTCTATAGCTTCTATGCTGCTTGTCAGGACACATGGGTCACAGTTACACCGCTCTGTACTGATATACAGTAATATTATATATACTTTTCTATAGCTTCTATGCTGCTTGTCAGGACACATGGGTCACAGTTACACCGCTCTGTCTGTACTGATATATACAATAATATATATACTTTTCTTATTTTCTATAGCTTCTATACTGCTTGTCAGGACACATGTGTCACAATTACACCGCTCTGTACTGATATACAGTAATATTATATATACTTTTCTATAGCTTCTATGCTGCTTGTCAGGACACATGGGTCACAGTTACACCGCTCTGTCTGTACTGATAGATACAATAATATATATACTTTTCTTATTTTCTATAGCTTCTATACTGCTTGTCAGGACACATGTGTCACAATTACACCGCTCTGTACTGATATACAGTAATATTATATATACTTTTCTATAGCTTCTATGCTGCTTGTCAGGACACATGGGTCACAGTTACACCGCTCTGTCTGTACTGATATATACAATAATATATATACTTTTCTTATTTTCTATAGCTTCTATACTGCTTGTCAGGACACATGTGTCACAATTACACCGCTCTGTACTGATATACAGTAATATTATATATACTTTTCTATAGCTTCTATGCTGCTTGTCAGGACACATGGGTCACAGTTACACCGCTCTGTACTGATATACAGTAATATTATATATACTTTTCTATAGCTTCTATGCTGCTTGTCAGGACACATGGGTCACAGTTACACCGCTCTGTACTGATATACAGTAATATTATATATACTTTTCTATAGCTTCTATGCTGCTTGTCAGGACACATGGGTCACAGTTACACCGCTCTGTCTGTACTGATAAATACAATAATATATATATACTTTTCTTATTTTCTATAGCTTCTATACTGCTTGTCAGGACACATGTGTCACAATTACACCGCTCTGTACTGATATACAGTAATATTATATATACTTTTCTATAGCTTCTATGCTGCTTGTCAGGACACATGGGTCACAATTACACCGCTCTGTACTGATATACAGTAATATTATATATACTTTTCTATAGCTTCTATGCTGCTTGTCAGGACACATGGGTCACAGTTACACCGCTCTGTCTGTACTGATATATACAATAATATATATATACTTTTCTTATTTTCTATAGCTTCTATACTGCTTGTCAGGACACATGTGTCACAATTACACCGCTCTGTACTGATATACAGTAATATTATATATACTTTTCTATAGCTTCTATGCTGCTTGTCAGGACACATGGGTCACAGTTACACCGCTCTGTACTGATATACAGTAATATTATATATACTTTTCTATAGCTTCTATGCTGCTTGTCAGGACACATGGGTCACAGTTACACCGCTCTGTCTGTACTGATATATACAATAATATATATACTTTTCTTATTTTCTATAGCTTCTATACTGCTTGTCAGGACACATGTGTCACAATTACACCGCTCTGTACTGATATACAGTAATATTATATATACTTTTCTATAGCTTCTATGCTGCTTGTCAGGACACATGTGTCACAATTACACCGCTCTGTACTGATATACAGTAATATTATATATACTTTTCTATAGCTTCTATACTGCTTGTCAGGACACATGGGTCACAGTTACACCGCTCTGTACTGATATATACAATAATATATATACTTTTCTATAGCTTCTATACTGCTTGTCAGGACACATGTGTCACAGTTACACTGCTCTGTACTGATATACAATAATATATATACTTTTCTATAGCTTCTCTACTGCTTGTCAGGACACATGTGTCACAGTTACACCGCTCTGTACTGATATACAGTAATATATATACTTTTCTATAGCTTCTATACTGCTTGTCAGGACACATGGGTCACAGTTACACCGCTCTGTCTGTACTGATATATACAATAAAATATATACTTTTCTTATTTTCTATAGCTTCTATACTGCTTGTCAGGACACATGTGTCACAATTACACCGCTCTGTACTGATATACAGTAATATTATATATACTTTTCTATAGCTTCTATGCTGCTTGTCAGGACACATGGGTCACAGTTACACCGCTCTGTACTGATATACAGTAATATTATATATACTTTTCTATAGCTTCTATGCTGCTTGTCAGGACACATGGGTCACAGTTACACCGCTCTGTCTGTACTGATATATACAATAATATATATACTTTTCTTATTTTCTATAGCTTCTATACTGCTTGTCAGGACACATGTGTCACAATTACACCGCTCTGTACTGATATACAGTAATATTATATATACTTTTCTATAGCTTCTATGCTGCTTGTCAGGACACATGGGTCACAGTTACACCGCTCTGTACTGATATACAGTAATATTATATATACTTTTCTATAGCTTCTATGCTGCTTGTCAGGACACATGGGTCACAGTTACACCGCTCTGTACTGATATATACAATAATATATATACTTTTCTATAGCTTCTATACTGCTTGTCAGGACACATGTGTCACAATTACACCGCTCTGTACTGATATACAGTAATATTATATATACTTTTCTATAGCTTCTATGCTGCTTGTCAGGACACATGGGTCACAGTTACACCGCTCTGTCTGTACTGATATATACAATAATATATATATACTTTTCTTATTTTCTATAGCTTCTATACTGCTTGTCAGGACACATGTGTCACAATTACACCGCTCTGTACTGATATACAGTAATATTATATATACTTTTCTATAGCTTCTATACTGCTTGTCAGGACACATGGGTCACAGTTACACCGCTCTGTACTGATATATACAATAATATATATACTTTTCTATAGCTTCTATACTGCTTGTCAGGACACATGTGTCACAGTTACACTGCTCTGTACTGATATACAATAATATATATACTTTTCTATAGCTTCT
>NC_086446.1:757276866-757284366 GCF_028390025.1 Pseudophryne corroboree
TTACAAGTGCCACCAGGAAGACAGCAGGCTGCAGAGGACGCTAGACAGCCATTAATAATACTCATACAGCTAAAAAAAAAAAAAAAAAAAAAACATTTTTTTTTTTTTTTTAGAGGAGGGGGGTTTCTGGGTGCTCGGAAACCCCCCCCCCTGGGTGCGCCACTGCAGTGCACCTCTTTTTCTCTTTTCTTTGTATCATGTGCTTCTTTGGGGCCAATTTTTTGAAGTGCCATCCTGTCTGCCACTGCAGTGCCACTCCTAGATGGGCCAGGTGTTTGTGCCGCCCTCTTGGGTCGCTTTGCTTAGTCATCCAGTGACCTTGGTGCAAATTTTAGGACTAAAAATAATATTGTGAGGTGTGAGGTGTTCAGAATAGACTGGAAATGAGTGGAAATTATGGTTATTGAGGTTAATAATACTATAGGATCAAAATTACCCCCAAATTCTATGATTTAAGCTGTTTTTGAGGGATTTTTAAAAAAAATAACACCCGAATCCGACAAAAAATTTTCAGGGAGGTTTTGCCAAAACGCGTCCGAATCCAAAACACGGCCGCGGAACCGAATCCAAAACCAAAACACAAAACTCGAAAGATTTCCGGTGCACATCTCTAGTTATAAGATGTTAATAAAATTTGCACCGAATTTGCTGGATGACTAAGCTAAGCAACCGAAGTGGGCGGCACAAACACCTGGCCCATCTAGGAGTGGCACTGCAGTGTCAGACAGGATGGCACTTAAAAAAATAGTCCCCAAACAGCACATAATGCAAAGAAAATAGAAAAAGAGGTGCACTGTGGTCACTGGAGGGCTAAGCTAAGCAACACAAACACCTCAATATCACAGGAGTTATTCGTTCTAATCAATGGTATTATTGGTCCAAATCACTGGAAGAAAATGACAAAATCACAGGAATTATTCGTTCTAATCAATGGTATTATTGGTCCAAATCACTGGAAGAAAATGACAAAATCACTGGAATTATTCGTTCTAATCAATGGTATTATTGGTCCAAATCACTGGAAGAAAATGACTAAATCACAGGAATTATTCGTTCTAATCAATGGTATTATTGGTCCAAATCACTGGAAGAAAATGACAAAATCACTGGAATTATTTGGCAAGATCACTGTAATTAATAATTATAAATCACTGATATTAATTGGTAAAATCTCGCTATCGCCTGCCTAGTGAAGTGGAATCTAGATGGGATTTTGTACCGGGGACCAAATAACTTCATCAATTGTCTAAATCCCAATGCACTAATGGCGGAAAACGGGCGCACGTCTAACAGCGCACTGATTATACTGAGAACTGATTATACTGAGCACTGATTTTACTGAGCACTGATTTTACTGAGCACTGATTTTACTGAGCACCGATTATACTGAGCACTGATTATACTGAGCACTGATTTTACTGAGCATTGATGATACTACAGAGAACTGACATTGAGCAGCGAGAATAGCACTGGAATATTGTACTGTAGTATACTGGTCACCACAATGCAGCACTGACACTGAGCACAGATATTAAGCAATGATCAGGATGCTAGAAGTGACACGGTGCAACAAGATAACGCTATGGCCTACTGTACTGTACTACTATATACTGGTGGTCACCACAATGCAGCACTGTACTACTATATACTGGTCACCACAATGCAGCACAGATATTGAGCACTGATCAGGATACTAGAAGTGACACAGAGCAGCAAGATACAGCAGTGGCCTGCTGCACTGTACTACTATATACTGGTGGTCACCACAATGCAGCACTATACTATTATATACTGGTGGTCACCACAATGCAGCACAGATATTGAGCACTCATCAGGATACTAGAAGTGACACAGAGCAGCAAGATTGTCACGATCCGGGTATCTGGACGCCATTTCTTACCCATCAGATGCCTCCTAAGGCTGGCTCAGCGCTCCAGGACCGGATCCCATCTGTTATCCTAATGTTCACATTCCTGCATCCTCTCCTGTCTCTCTGAGACGCTGTCACAGTAACGCCTTATTACATCTGGCATGGCGTCTCCCGCGGCCTCCGCAGCCGTCCCTGAGCTTCTGCATGCAGAGTGTCAGAGTGGCGATTACGTCAGCCGCGGCCTCCGCTGTGTCCGCGTGGTTGGATGTGCACTTGTCAGCCTGGCGTCTCCTGTCTCCAGTGGCCGGCGCCGCCATTACTGTTTTCATTACCACATGGATTACAAACCAAACTTCCCTCCAAGTGTCTGCATGGGCGCAGCCATCTTGGATTCTGTCAGCTGATCATTTCCTCCAATCTGTTGTCAGTATTGTTAATCTGCATAATTGCCTAGCCAATCCCTTCCTTGCTGCAGGTATAAATACACTGTGCCTGAGCAAGGAAGGCGTCAGTGCTTTGGTTGTCAAACCTAGTTCCTGTTTGTCTCTCTCCTGTGATTGTCTTCCAGGTTCCAGCTCCTGTCTCAAGACTTCCACCATAGAGACCCGCACCAGCATTCCACCTGCGGTGTAGCCTGACTCTCCAATCCATTGTGGATTCATCTGTTTCCAGCTACAGCATTACCTGCTTCCAGCTCAGCTTCCAGCAGAGTACAGCTTCCCTTAAAGGGCCGGTGTCCTTTCTACACTTTACCACTCTCCACCGGTATTATTATTTCTCCGCTCTCAAGTTCTACATTTCAGTTCATATTTCATCGCTCCCAAGTTCATTTATTATTTAACTGGTTCCAGCCAGTATCCACTCCGTGCTAACAACAGTCTGGTTCCAGCCAGTATCCACAGCAGCTGTTTTATCTTCAGCAACCCAGCTTTTCCTGGAACATCAGCTGGCACAATCCTGGGTTATCTCCATTGCTACAGTCGGGCCTGGTAAGGACTTTCCATCTAGAAGATCATAAGAACTATCTCACACTACCAGTGCCCTGTGGCTCCTGCCATCCTGTAGTACCCAGGAACTGTATTTATTCTTTGCTGACTTTTACGTTTTCTTTTACTGCTGCTGTGTTGCGGAGTTGTCATAATAAACATCATTGACTTTTATCCAAGTTGTCGTGGTCACGCCTTCGGGCAGTTATTATTCATGTTACTTACATGTCCAGGGGTCTGATACAACCTCCCAGGTTCCGGTACATCTCAGCCCCTACAACTGAGGCTGCCTCCCGTCAGCTCAGGCCCTCAGTTGTGACAGTAAGCACTGACCTAATGAATCCAGCCGGAGACCAGGATCAAGCGGCCAGGCCGATGCAAGAACTGGCAGCCCGACTAGAACATCAGGAGGCTGCACAGGGCCACATCATCCGCTGTCTCCAGGATCTCTCTACTCGGCTGGATGGGATTCAGACAACTCTCCGTGGATCAGGCGCGTCTGGTGCGTCAACCACAGTGACTCCAGCTATAACCCCACCCACCTTACCCATTTCTGCTCCACGTCTTCATCTTCCAACGCCAGCAAAATTTGACGGATCTCCAAGATTCTGCAGGGGATTTCTCAACCAGTGTGAGATTCAGTTTGAGCTACAACCTGGCAATTTTCCCAGTGACCGTACAAAAATTGCCTACATTATTTCTCTTCTCAGTGGCTCAGCCCTTGATTGGGCATCACCGTTATGGGAGAGGTCCGACACCCTGCTATCTTCCTACACTGCCTTCGTGTCAACATTCAGGCGCATCTTCGACGAGCCAGGCCGGGTAACCTCAGCTTCATCCGAGATTCTCCGTTTACGCCAGGGGTCACGTACTGTAGGACAATATCTGATACAGTTCCAGATCCTGGCATCCGAACTGGCATGGAACGACGAGGCCCTGTATGCTGCATTCTGGCATGGCTTATCTGAGCGTATTAAAGATGAGTTAGCTACCAGAGACTTACCTTCTAAGTTAGATGAGCTAATCTCACTCTGCACGAAAGTTGATTTACGTTTCTGAGAGAGAGCAACTGAGCGTGGAAGATCATCTGCTCCAAAATCTTCTGCTCCTCCTCCTCGTCAACTGTCACCATCTAAAGATGAGCCCATGCAACTTGGCCGTTCCCGTTTAACTCCTGCTGAGCGCCGAAGACGTCTCTCCGAGTTTCTCTGTCTCTATTGTGCAGCTCCGTCTCACACCATTAATGCCTGTCCCAAACGTCCGGGAAACTCCAAATCCTAGCTCGCCAAGGAGAGGGCCGGCTAGGAGTAATGATCTCCTCTCCATCTCCTCAAGATTGTAATCTCCCAGTCTCGCTTCAAGTTGCTCAACGTTATCGGAACGTCATTGCCCTCCTTGATTCCGGAGCAGCTGGGAACTTTATTACCGAAGCCTATGTTAAACGGTGGTCCCTACCCACCGAGAGACTTCCTTCGTCCATTTCTTTAACTGCCGTGGATGGCAGCAAAATTTTTGATGCAGTTATTTCTTTAAGGACTGTACCAGTTCATCTGAGAGTGGGAGTTCTTCATTCCGAACTTATTTCTTTTTTAGTGATTCCAAGAGCCACACATCCTGTGGTCCTGGGCCTTCCATGGCTCCGTCTTCACAATCCTACAATTGATTGGACGACTACGCAAATCCTGGCATGGGGTTCCTCCTGTGCTGAGACATGTTTGTTTAAAGTATTGCCTGTCTGTTCTTCCTCCCCCAGGTCGTCTGATGTTCCACCTCCTCCATATCAAGATTTCACGGATGTGTTCAGTAAAGCTTCTGCTGATATCCTTCCTCCTCATAGAGAATGGGACTGTCCGATTGATCTCGTTCCAGGGAAGGTTCCACCTCGAGGCCGAACTTATCCGTTGTCTCTGCCTGAGACGCATTCTATGGAGGAATATATTAAAGAGAACCTAGCAAAGGGGTTCATTCGACCTTCTTCTTCTCCAGCCGGCGCAGGCTTCTTTTTTGTAAAAAAGAAAGATGGTGGTCTGCGGCCGTGCATCGACTACAGAGGTTTGAACGACATTACCATCAAGAACCGTTATCCTTTACCCCTGATTACTGAGCTCTTTGACAGAGTTAGCGGAGCTACCATCTTTACAAAGCTGGACTTGCGAGGTGCATACAATCTCATCCGGATCCGTGAGGGTGACGAGTGGAAGACCGCCTTTAACACCCGTGACGGACATTATGAGTACCTCGTCATGCCCTTCGGATTGAGCAATGCTCCAGCTGTCTTCCAGCATTTTGTCAATGAGATCTTCAGAGACATTCTATACCGTCATGTCGTGGTCTATCTAGACGATATCCTCATTTTTGCCAACGATTTAGAGGAACATCGTTTTTGGGTTAAAGAGGTTCTGTCCCGTCTCCGTGTCAATCATCTCTATTGCAAATTAGAAAAATGCGTCTTTGAAGTCAAGTCCATTCCGTTTCTAGGGTACATTGTGTCCGGTTCCGGACTAGAGATGGATCCTGAGAAACTACAAGCAATCCAAAATTGTCCGGTACCCTTAACCCTCAAAGGGGTCCAGAGGTTCTTAGGGTTCGCCAACTATTACCGAAAGTTTATACGAGACTTTTCCACCATTGTGGCGCCTATTACTGCTTTCACTAAGAAGGGTGCTAACCCGTCCAAGTGGTCTGAAGAAGCCATGCAAGCATTTCATCTTTTAAAACAAAGGTTCATCTCTGCGCCTGTTCTGAAACAGCCTGACATCGACTCTCCTTTCATCTTAGAGGTGGATGCCTCCTCCGTTGGAGTAGGAGCGGTGTTATCTCAGAGGGCTAAAGATGGCCATTTACACCCTTGCAGTTTCTTCTCCCGGAAGTTCTCCCCAGCTGAGCGCAACTATGCCATTGGCGACCAGGAGTTGCTAGCCATCAAGCTCGCTCTAGAAGAGTGGAGGTATCTGTTGGAGGGAGCTTCTCATTCAATCACCATACTTACAGACCACAAGAACCTTTTATACCTGAAGGGCGCACAATGTCTCAACCCTCGTCAGGCCAGATGGGCACTTTTCTTTTCCAGGTTCGACTTTAAACTCCAGTTCTGTCCGGGCTCTCAGAATCGCAAGGCCGATGCCCTTTCCCGCTCATGGGAGCAAGAAAATGAGTCAGAGTCTTCAGACAAGCATCCTATTATAAATCCGTTGGCATTCTCCACGGTAGGGATGGACTCTACGCCCCCATCAGGGAAAAGTTTTGTGAAGCCGATGCTAAGGAAGAAGCTCATGCATTGGGCCCATGCTTCCCGTTTTGCCGGACATACAGGTATCCAAAAAACCCTGGAGTTTATCTCTAGGTCCTATTGGTGGCCAACTCTGAAAAAGGACGTCTTGGAGTTTATTGCATCTTGCCCAAAGTGTGCCCAACATAAAGTATCCCGCCAGTCGCCTGCGGGGCAACTGGTTCCACTATCCGTTCCCCGTCGACCATGGACCCACTTGTCGATGGATTTCATTACAGACTTACCCATGTGCAACAAGTTCAATACCATCTGGGTGGTAGTTGACCGGTTCACCAAGATGGCACACTTCATTCCTCTCACCGGTCTTCCGTCAGCTTCCAAGTTGGCTCAAGTATTCATACAAGAGATCTTCCGACTCCACGGTCTTCCTGAAGAAATTATCTCAGATCGAGGAGTTCAATTCACAGCCAAATTCTGGCGAAGTTTATGTCAAGTCCTCCAAGTCAAGCTAAAGTTTTCCACGGCTTACCATCCTCAGACCAATGGTCAAACCGAGAGGGTGAATCAGGACTTGGAGGTCTTCCTCCGCATCTATGTGTCCTCCTCTCAAGATGACTGGGTTCAATTACTTCCCTGGGCCGAGTTCTGTCATAACAACCAGTATCATTCTTCATCTGCTTCAACACCATTCTTCACTAACTTTGGATTCCACCCTAAAGTCCCTGAGTTCCAACCGCTTCCAGCAACTTCTGTTCCCGCAGTGGATATCACCTTGCATCAGTTTGCCAATATCTGGAAGAGCGTACGATCAGCTCTGCTCAAGGCATCGTTCAGGTACAAGAAGTTTGCAGATAAGAAGCGTCGAGCAGTTCCTGCTCTCAAGGTGGGTGATCGGGTATGGTTATCCACGAAGAATTTGAGGTTAAGAGTTCCCAGTATGAAGTTTGCACCTCGCTATATCGGTCCTTTCAAGATTGAACAAGTCATCAATCCTGTTGCTTACAGACTTCAGTTGCCTCCCTTCTTAAAAATACCCAGGACATTCCATGTTTCCCTGTTGAAACCGCTGATCTTGAATCGGTTTCATTCCTCACTTCCTCCAACTCCGAAAGTCCAAACTCAACGAGGCGTTGAGTATGAAGTGGCCAAGATCCTGGACTCACGTCATCGTTACGGTCAACTACAGTATCTTATTGACTGGAAGGGTTACGGCCCTGAGGAACGTTCATGGACTAATGCTTCTGATGTCCATGCTCCTGCCTTGGTCCGGAGATTCCATTCCAAGTTTCCTCAAAAGCCAAAGAAGTGTCCTGGGGCCACTCCTAAAGGGGGGGGGGGGGGTGCTGTCACGATCCGGGTATCTGGACGCCATTTCTTACCCATCAGATGCCTCCTAAGGCTGGCTCAGCGCTCCA
>NC_086446.1:758256787-758269287 GCF_028390025.1 Pseudophryne corroboree
TAGATCATCATCGATCATTTGTTTAACCCCCTGGTGTATCTAACCTGTTTACCTTTTTGTAATCTGCAAAAAGGCATACCATCCCTTCAATACTATTTACAATGTCATCAATAAAGTTTTTAAAAAACACTGGTCCATGTACAGATCCTTGGGGTACTCCACTGGTAACCTTTTCCCTCCTGTGAATGCACTCCATTTACTACAACCATCTGTTTTCTAACCTGCAACCAAGATCGCATCCATTCAACCATTTTAGCATAAAATCCCAAGATTTTGACTTTATATAACAGTCTGTGATTTGGAATTGTGTCAAAAGCTTAACTAAAGTCTAGATAGGCTATATCTATGCCCTCCCTTTTCCCTGTCTATCCCTTTAGTCACCCAGTCAAAAAGTCAATAAGGTTTGTTTGACATGACCTCCCCACAGTAAATCCATGCTGTTTGGGATCCTGTAAATTACTGAATTTTAGATAATCTACCACTCTTTCTTTTAAGTGTTTCTATCATTCTCCCTACTACTGATGTAAGGCTTACTGGACGGTAGTTGCTTGCTTCTTCCTTGTGTCCACTTTTGTGCAGTGGTACTATGGGGCTGATTCAGAGATGGATGCAGCCGCAGGTCTGTATGCAGCCAAGTGTCCATCTGGTATACACACGCGCACCAGCCGCAGGGTGCTTAAGTGACCCTTCGCTTTGCGGCCGCATCCCGTAAGGGTGCTGCTGCAAGGTGATTGACATTGGTGGGCATTCGGGGGGAGGGGGCGGCATTGCGGGAGCATGCCTAACAGGGGCGTGTCACTGCATTCTCGGGGTTGCTGCATGACCTCAACTTCAAATTTACCTCAAATTGATGCACCCACTTTTAAATTGTGGACTCATAGCAGGTCAGCACCACACACATGCTGGGTGGCCTTTCTCTGTGCTGGGCGGCCCCCAGCGTGTGAGAAGATTGATGCAGATCTTGCCGCTGGAAGCAAGATTTGTGTCAATCTCTGACTCGCCGCCCATGCTCTTTTCCAGTCCTCTGGAATTGTACCTGTAGCTAATGACTGGTTGAATAATTCTGTCAATGGTGCCACCAGCACCTCTTTAAGCTCTTTTAGTATCATTGGATGTATCCTATCTGGACCCATTGATTTATCCACTTTCAGCTTTGCAAGTTCTGTTAGGACCTTCTCCTCTGTAAATGTACTTGTTTCATTTTACTGAATATCCCTGCAGCTTAACTGTGGCCCCTTCCCCTCTTTCAGTAGTGAGTACTGGGCAAAAATAATAATAATGAAGATGATCTGCTATTACATTGTCTCCCTCAACAAGACTCCCAGTCTGTCTTTAATCTTATTATTCAGACTTTTGTTTTTCTCCTTTTGCTTATATACCGAAAGAGTTTAGCCTCCATTACCCACTGACTGGGCCATTTTCTCCTCGGCTTGTCCCTTTTGCACATCCGATTGCCTTCTTAGGGGCCTATTGGTCACCATCCACATCCAAGGATGTGAGGTGATAAAATCACCCGAATCCGCACTGCGGTAATTGATTACATCGCACAGATATATCAATTATCACATGCAGGACAGATACCTGACTGCAGCATCATTGGGGTATTTTTCGTGAAAAATACCCCGATGTCCTGCAGCGCATGTGCCTCCACTGCCGACATTGCCGCAACTGTTGAACCCCCCCCCTCCACCGCCTGCACTGTAAATATGCTCCCCAGTCCAGGGAGCCGGTCCATGCTGCTCCTGCAGGGCTGCCGGGCACTGGATCCTGTGTGCTGCTACTACCCCCAGTGCAGTAAAGTGAGCTGCCATTTTGCAGTGTTGCTTTACTGCACAGGGGGTCACAGCCCAACATATGCAGGACCCCGGCGCCCTGCAACGCTCACCAGAGCAGCGGACACCAGCTCCTGGACTATACATTTTTATTTATTTTTTCTCCCAGTTGTCAGCTGGTGTGACAAAGCTAATCACACTGCTGGGTCCCTGCATAGCTTTCTCTGCCAAGGGGTAGAGAAAGCTGTGCAAAAGGCTGCATATTGCAGTGCTGCCCTGTGATTTCACCAGCTTGAGCTGGCAAAATTATCACAGGGCACGTTGCGATTTTTTTTTTTTAAATTCTCTTACGTCCTAGAGGATGCTGGGGACTCTGTAAGGACCATGGGGGTATAGACTGGCTCCGCAGGGGACATGGGCACTCTAAAAGACTTTAGATGGGTGTGCACTGGCTCCTCCCTCTATGCCCCTCCTCCAGACCTCAGTTAGATCCTGTGCCCAGAGGCGACTGGATGCACTGAAGGGGAGCTCTACCTAGTTTCTCTGAGACTTTTTTTTTATTTTATTTTTTATTTTCAGGGAGCACTGCTGGCAACAGGCTCCCTGCATTGTGAGACTGAGGGGAGAGAAGCAGACCTACTTAAATGATAGGCTCTGCTTCTTAGGCTACTGGACACCATTAGCTCCAGAGAGAGTCGGAACGCAGGTCTCACCCTCGCCGTTCGTCCCGGAGCCGCACCGCCGTCAGGGGCGTCTTTTCGTGTGGGCTCAATGGGCTCTTGCCCAAGGGCCCCAGGAGTATAAGGGCTCTAGGCTGATAGCTGAGGGTCCCCTCTTTCCAGGGGTACCAGATTTTTGAAAATCGGCCCTAGGGAACCAGAGATATCCGAGTTCAAAGCAGTGGTCCCCATCCAAGCCTGTTAATTGCTATTACCATCAAGATATCTCAGGCTCTGTATGACTTAGCGTTTTTCTGATGGTACATTTAAAAAGCTGTGACTCTTCCCTTTCGGTGGACACTAGCAGCTTGTCTCTACTATGCTCAGAACCAGAGATATCAGCCTTCAAGCAGCTGGTCCCTGCTCAAGCTCCACACGCCTAATATGCAGTTTTGTATATTTGTTGGTGGACTGTTCTGGCTTCTGAACTCTGATCCCCAATTCCCCAGAACCTCCTGACAGGTGAGACACTCTAATTTTTTTAGCCCATGCAAAGCTAAGAAATATTTTTCCAGGAACTTGACATATCTGCAGTCAAGCAAGCTGCCCTCCCACCAGAAAATGATGAAAATGAAGCCCACTCCACTATCGACCTCTCCCTTACATATTAAACACCCCATACCACCCTGGAAGTCATGTACCGGGGCCCCTTCATTCAGCCCAATGCCACATTCTACAGTTTAGTGTTCTCCCTCCCGCCCCATCTTTGCAGTAAAGGAGTAATTAGCAGAAATTACTGCTCCAGGTCCTACATGCTGAGCGGAAGCTAGAACACCCCCTACCGCCCATGGGATATCAAAGCTGCCGTTGATAGCACCCCCACCCATGGAGGATGGGTAGGGGCCCCAGTGTATTGCTGTGCCCAGGGGCCCACACTGCTGTTAAGACGGCCCTGACCGCCGTCCTCCTCACAGAGCCGGAAGATAGAAGCCGGGTGAGTATAAGAAGAAAGAAGACTTCAAAGGTGGCAGAAGACTTCAGATCTTCTCTGAGGTAACGCGCAGCGGTAACGCTGCGCACCATTGCTCCCACATACAGTGGGCACTGAAGGGTGCAGGGGAGGGGGGGCCCTTGGCAGCAATAATAAACCTCTAGGGACTGGCTAACAAGTATATAGGCTGCGGAGGCAGTATATTTAATAATCCCCCGCCAGTAGTGAAAATTTGAGCGGGACCGAAGCCCGCCGCTGAGGGGGCAGAGCTTGATCCTCTAGCACTGACCAGCGCCATTTCCTCCACAGCACACTGCAGAGCACCTGGCTCCCCGGACTCTCCCCTGCTGAACACGGTGGCAGAGGTCAAACAAGAGGGGGGGGGCACTTTTAATTGGCGCAGTGAGTGTTTATGCATGTATTTATATAAAAGCGCTGTTTTATCTGGGAATTTTATTTCCAGTGTCAGTTGGCGCTGGGTGTGTGCTGGCATACTCTCTCTCTGTCTCTCCAAGGGGCCTTATTGGGGAACTGTCTCCATATTGATATATCCCTGAGTGTGTGGGGGTTTCGGTACGTGTGTCGGCATGTCTGAAGCGGAAGGCTCATCTAAGGAGGAGATGTAGCAGATGATTGTGGTGTCTCCGTCGGCAACGCAGACACCTGATTGGTTGGTCATGTGGAATGTTTTAAATGCAAATGTGACTTTATTACATAAGAATGGACAAAGCAGAGTCCAGGGAAAAAGCAGGGAGTCGATCCATGGCTTTGACTGTGTCACAGGGCCCTTCAGGGTCTCAAAAACGTCCCTTATCCGAAATAGCAGACACTGATACCGACACAGATTCTGACTCCAGTGTCGACTACGATGATGCGAGGTTACACCCAAGGGTGGCCAAAAGTATTCATTATATGATTATTGCAATAAAAGATGTTTTGCATATCACAGATGACCCCTCTGTCCCTGACACGAGGGTATGCATGTTTAAGGAAGGAACGCGTTATTTGAAAAAGCTTGGGAAACGCCAGACAAAAAACTGCAGATTCCCAAGAGGATTCTTATGGCGTATCCCTTCCCTGCACAGGACAGGGTATGGTGGGAATCCTCGCACAGGGTGGACAAGGCTTTAACACGCTTGTCCAAGAAGGTGGTGCTACAGTCTCCAGACATGGCAGCACTCAAGGATCCTGCTGATCGCAGACAGGAAACTACCTTAAAATCTATTTATACACACACTGGTGCTTTACTCAGACCGGCAATAGCATCGGCTTGGGTTTGTAGCGCAGTAGCAGCTTGGACAGATACCTTGTCAGCTGACATTGATACCCTAGCTAGGGATACAATTTTATTGACCTTAGGTCACATTAAAGACGCAATCTTATATATGAGAGACGCTCAGAGAGACGTTGGGCTGCTAGGTTCGATAGCCAACGCCATGGCGATTTCTGCTAGGCGAGCCCTGTGGACCCGCCAATGGACGGGTGATGCCGACTCAGAGGCATATGGAAGTTTTGCCTTACAAGTGAGGTTTTATTTGGGGAAGGTCTCGCGGACCTGGTTTCCACAGCTACCGCAGGTAAATTTACTTTTTTGCCTTATGTTCCCCCACAGCAAAAGAGAACGCCACAATATCAGATGCAGTCCTTTTGGTCGCATAAGTCCAGAAGAGGTCGGGGCTCTTCCTTCCTTGCCAGAGGTAAGGGTAGAGGGAAAAGAATGCCTGCTACGGCTAGTTCTCAGGAGCAGAAGTCCTCCCCGGCTTCTACTAAATCCACTGCATGACGCTGGTGCTCCACTGAGGGAGTCCGCACCGGTGGGGGCACGTATTCGACTCTTCAGCCAGGTCTGGGTTCTGTCAGACGTGGATCCTTGGGCGATGGAAATTGTATCCCAAGGCTACAAAGTGGAATTAGAAGAGGTGCCTCCTCGCCGATTTTTCAAGTCTGCTTTGCCAGCTTCTCCCCCAGAGAGGGAAATAGTTTTAGCTGCAATTCAAAAGCTGTGTCAACAGCAAGTGATTACCAAAGTTCCCCTAGTCCAGCAGGGGAAAGGGTACTATTCAACCCTGTTTGTGGTCCTGAAACCGGATGGCTCGGTCAGACCCATTTTGAATCTAAAATCCCTAAACCTGTACTTGAAAAAGTTCAAATTCAAGATGGAATCGCTCTGGGCAGTGATCTCCAGCCTGGAAGGGGGGGATTTTATGGTGTCACTAGACATAAAGGATGCATACCTTCATGTCCCCATATTTCCTCCTCATCAGGCGTACCTGAGATTCGCTGTACAGGACTGTCATTACCAGTTTCAGACGTTGCCGTTTGGGCTTTCCACAGCCCCGAGGATTTTCACCAAGGTGATGGCGGAAATGATGGTGCTCCTGCGCAGGCAGGGAGTCACAATTATCCCGTACTTGGACGATCTCCTGATAAAAGCGAGATTGAGAGATAAATTGCTGAAAGCATGTCGCTCTCCCTGAGAGTGTTGCAGCAGCACGGTTGTATTCTAGATCTACCAAAGTCACAATTGATTCCAACGACTCTGCTATCATTCTTAGGCATGATTCTGGGCACGGAACAGAAGAGGGTTTTTCTCCCAATGGAAAAAGCCCAGGAACTCCAGAACATGGTCAGAGACCTGCTAAAACCAAAAAGAGTGTCAGTTCATCAATGCACTCGAGTTCTTGGGAAAATGGTGGGAGCCTACGAGGCCATCCCCTTTGGCAGGTTCCATGCGAGGACATTTCAGTGGGACCTTCTGGACAAATGGTCCGGATCCCATCTACAAATACATCAGAAGATAAGCCTGTCCCCCAGGGCCAGGGTGTCTCATGTGGTGGCTGCAGAGTGCTCACCTTCTAGAGGGTCGCAGGTTCGGCATTCAAGACTGGGTTCTGGTGACCACGGACGAGAGCCTCCGAGGATGGGGAGCAGTCACACAAGGAAGTAATTTTCAGGGACTATGGTCAAGCCAGGAGGCTTGTCTACACACCAACGTACTGGAATTAAGGGCCATATACAACGGCCTACGACAAGCGGAGAATCTTCTTCGCGACCTACCGGTTCTGATTCAATCAGACAACCTCACAGCCGTGGCTCATGTAAACCGCCAAGGCGGGACAAGGAGCAGGGTGGCAATGGCGGAAGCCACCAGGATTCTTCACTGGGCGGAAAATCATGTAAGCGCTCTGTCAGCAGTCTTCATTCCGGGAGTGGACAACTGGGAAGCAGACATCCTCAGCAGACACGATCTCCATCCAGGAGAATGGGGACTTCATCAAGAAGTTTTTGCAGAGATAACAAGTCATTGGGGACTTCCTCAAATAGACATGATGGCGTCACGCCTCAACAAAAAGCTTCGGAGGTATTGTGCCAGGTCAAGGGACCCTCAGGCAGTAGCGGTAGACGCCCTGGTGACACCATGGGTGTTTCAGTCGGTCTATGTGTTCCCTCCTCTTCCTATATTCTTTCAGAAAGAATTGGCTTCTCTCCCAGAAGTCCAGGCTTTTGTAAAGGGAGTGCTGCACATCCAGCCTCCTTTTGTGCCCCCAGTGGCAACATGGGACCTTAACGTGGTGTTACGGTTCCTAAAATCTCACTGGTTTGAACCTCTTCAAACTGTTGAATTAAAATTTCTCAATTGGAAGGTGGTCATGTTATTGGCCTTGGCATCTGCAAGGCGGGTGTCCGAATTGGTGGCCTTGTCTCTCAAGAGCCCCTATTTGATTTCCCATGTGGATAGAGCAGAGTTGAGGACTTGTCCTCAATTTTTGCCTAAGGTGGTTTCTTCATTTCATATGAACCAACCTATTGGGGTGCCTGTGGCTACGGGTGACTTGGAGGACTCCAAGTCCCTGGATGTAGTCAGGGCCTTAAAAATGTATGTAGCCAGGATGGCTCGGGTTAGGAAAACAGAAGCCCTGTTTGTCCTGTATGCAGCCAACAAAGTTGGCGCTCCTGCTTCGAAGCAGACTATTGCTCGCTGGATCTGTAACACGATTCAGCAGGCTCATTCTACGGCAGGATTGCCGTTACCAAATTCGGTAAAGGCCTATTCCACTAGGAAGGTGGGCTCTGCTTGGGCGGCTGCCGAGCAGCTACTTGGTCGGGTTCAAACACTTTTGCAAAATTCTACAAGTTTGATACCCTGGCTGATGAGGACCTCATGTTTGCTCAATCGGTGCTGCAGAGTCATCCGCACTCTCCCGCCTGGTCTGGAGCTTTGGTATAATCCCCATGGTCCTTACGGAGTCCCCAGCATCCTCTAGGACGTAAGAGAAAATAAGACTTTAAACCTACCGGTAAATCTTTTTCTCCTAGTCCGTAGAGGATGCTGGGCGCCCGTCCCAGTGCGGACATATTTCTGCAAGACTTGTACATAGTTATTGCTTATATAAGGGTTATGTTTCAGTTGAGATCAGTCTTTGGCTGATGCTGTTTTGTTCATACTGTTAACTGGTTGCGTATATTCCAGGTTATACGGTGTGGATGGTGTGGGCTGGTATGAATCTTGCCCTTAGATTAACAAAAATCCTTTCCTCGTACTGTCGGTCTCCTCTGGCACAGTTCTCTAACTGAGGTCTGGAGGAGGGGCATAGAAGGAGGAGCCAGTGCACACCCATCTAAAGTCTTTTAGAGTGCCCATGTCTCCTGCGGAGCCCGTTTATACCCCATGGTCCTTACGGAGTCCCCAGCATCCTCTACGGACTAGGAGAAAAAGATTTACCGGTAGGTTTAAAATCTTATATTTTTTTTTTTTTTCACTATTATTTTTTTAGTAAATTTGGCCCAGATCGCTTTTCCCATTATAAATATGGGAAATGCGATGTGGGATACTAAAAAAAAAAAAAAAAAAAAAAGTGAATTAAAGAGTTTGGAGCAGTTTGTCATGAAAAAGCCCTTTTAATACATTTTAAGTGGATACTAAAATAATGTGAAAAGGGTGTGAACTGAAAACACCCTTTTTCTCTTTAGTAAAAACGTTCATAACTAGGCCTTGGTCTCCTTCTGTCTAACAAGATATATTTTTGTGTTCATTATTTTGTGTCTGCTTATATTTTCTTAAAGCCATCTCTTTTTGCTTTCATAATACTTGCTACTTCTTCTTTTGCAAATCACACTGGCTTTCATATACCAACTTGACAGGGAGCTCAGACCACTTGAGCTGTAAGAAATCCCTGTGTATCGGGAGAATATGTATAAGTGTATCTCAGTGTTTGGTTGAATGCATTAAGCAGCTATTACATTATGGCGGCTTTGAGTGCACTGAGTGGTAGCTGGGTGGCGGTGGATATGGCGTACCCATGGCTAAATTCTTAATGGTACGCCATACCCGCGTGTACCTGCCTACTTGCACCGTTGCCCGGGACTTACTCCTACAGTGAAATAGAAACCGGCTAATCAGGGCTGGAGCTGACGTCACACACCTGATCTGAAAATGCTTGGGTGCGCCTGCGTCTTTACTGACACTACCAGAATATTAGCAGTTACCGCCCCAAGTGTCCGCTTCCTATTAATCAACTTGCGTACGGCTAGCAATAAAAAACAGCTGAATTCTTGTGCAGTATGGCCTCGCGCATTACGATATGTACACATGTGCAGTCTATCAATTATCGCCCGCTTTGCGAATTTGCACAACAGCGTTCAGGTCTGAATTAGGCACTTTGTACATATGCTTACTGAATATATTTTTTTTATCTTTTATTTTAGGATTGACATTTACACATTAGAAGCATCGTGCAAAATCCAGAATTACACGTTTGTGGATCCCATCATCCCAACAAGATTAAGTCTTGTACTATCACAGCAGCAGAACTTGACCTCCGGCTGTATAAATCCTATTGGCTGCCCATTTACAGATCAGGTGACTGAGGCATGGGTATAGTACTAAAGGAGACCAGGCACACAATGCACGTTCTGTTTAATCACTGGCAACATTCATAAATGGGAATGTGTCCAGTTCAGGATCGTGTCAGAAGTCAAATGATCTACTGGGGCTGATGTGAATGAGACGGATCTCTCTGCACGGCACAAGTAGCGGGATTTTGCATATAGCGCAGTTGTGGTTTTATGCATCTTTGCCTGTGTCCATCTTTTTCTGAGTCTGACAACTTGGCTGATACTGTGTTTCGGTGACATTGGGCGTTACAGGGCTCAAAGCGATTGTGTGAGCGCACTGACCTTCCGTTACTTATGGGTGTGTTAGGGGTGTACTTTAAATGTTCCGTGCATGTCTGAGTCGTGCATATGGTGAAGAGAAGCCTGTTACTGACCGATCTCGCGCACCTAGCGTGCCAATTGTAACGCAATTGCAGCGGCTGGCATAAAATGAATGGGTGGCATGGCTGACGCATGTACCCTCACATTAGGTGTACGGAATCTCGCATTAGCACAAGGCAGTAAATTAGGATTCCATGACTTCCCGCAAATACAATGCAACTCGCAGTGAAGCCCAGCGAAGGTATGGGCCGTGGCGGCATTAAGGGGTGCTGACTGCATCCGAAGAGATGACGCCCCCTTGGACGGTGATGCGTCATCCATGCTGTGACTGTGTCGGGAGATGCTGGGGGCTGCACAGTGGCTCCTGGAGCGCTGAATGGGCCTGCACCATGACTAGAATGGAGGCGTGACAGCCGAACATACACAGGGGGAGGTGGCATTGACCTATCGGCGTGCACGTGGATTCCTCAGTTCCTCACTGGGTGATATCAACCCTAGTGACGTCTCAGGGTGTTGGCACCTGGAGCAACAATTTTTTGATCTACAGCTAACTTTTTTTTATGCCAGGAATAAAGGAAAACTTATAAGGCCACATTTACCTACTGGTTATCACGCGTTTTCCTGAGAGACATTCTGTAGGGGTCTATGTACGAAGACTTGGAGCGTGATAAAGTACCAGCCAATCAGCTCCTGCCATTTTTCAAACACAGCCTGTAACATGGCAGATAGGAGCTGATTGGCTGGCAATGTATCTCTCTCCAAGACTTGATGCATAGACCCCACAATGTTTTCTCCCTCACTGCCGTGGACTCTGTACTGTAAGTAGCAGGACAGTGGCCCCGATAAGGCAGCAACACCCACATTAGCTGCAGTATCTGTGGTGCACCAACAGGTTCTGCTGCACCCGCCCCCGGAGCAGCTCTTAATCCGTCACCACTGAGTGCCCAACAGGATAAGTTTATCCTGTGGGGCACTCAGTGGTGACTGATTAAGTGCTGCTCCGGGGGCGGGTGCAGCACAGGATGCAGCAGAACCGGTAAGTGCGCAACAGATACTGCAGCTAAGCTGCACCATGCAGCCCGCCATACAGTGCTTTACCAAATGTGCGTCTCAGTTGTATCACTAATGTGACAAAGTAGAATGCACAATTACTGTACCAGGCATTGCATGCAGTAGTGGTGTGTGACTTGGGCACTAACCTGGGAATAAGGGTAAACGCTGAGAACCGGTATGACTGAGCTGCGCCATGTATCCCACCATGAGGAGCTATGCGTAACCTCCAGCTTTATACCAACTACATTACGTGAAGCACCTGGGACACTATCAGACACTTTGTGTCGCATCATAGCTGCATCCAGACACTAAATAAAGATATAGGTATGAAAATCTGAGAAGTGCTACCCTTGGCAGAACATCTATGTCACGCAAAATTGCTTGTTCTACATGGCGCACAAGGGTGCATGATACCTGTAGGTAGTCGCGTGCTCTGGGCAGCAAGTGCAGATGGCTGTGGAGGCCACATCTACTACCTTATGCTAATGTAAGTATCCTCGTGGCTTCATGCGCATAGCCGCACTGCGCAACTGTCTCCATAAGTATCCGCACCAGCCCTATGCCGGCTGGAAGATCTGTCTGAAACAGGCGTCCTTCCATCATACGGGTACCTTAAGAACAGCATAGAGATCAGGCAACACGCCCATAGCACCCCCATGCGTGCACTAGCCAGGCAGCCTCCCAGTTGATACCCTGGAGAAGTAGGGCAGATTAGCCTATGTCCCAGGGGAGGGGAGGTGTATGGCGGGTAGTGTATGTCAAAGCATCCGGGGAAGGAAGGGGACGAGTGGGGCAGGTAACATATGCCCCATGGAGGGGGGAAGACTGGTAAGTTCATACTGTGGAAGGGGAGGGGTATGGCAGGGGTGAGGTGGTTGATCGTTAATAAATAAACAGAAGGTCCCATAATCAGATTCTGCTTATTATAATATGTTGTCGTCTTTTTCTCCTAGTCGAGGATAAATGATGTCATTCGCTTCACAGCTACTGCAGCACTAATATTGCTCAAGTGCCCAATGACCAGCGTTGGGGTAAGTAAACTATTCATTGCAATGGATGGCACTGCCAGACACACTGCAGCATGTACTGAAGGCTGGCACTGACTGCTGTTATTGGCCCGTAATTTTGGCCAAGATTATGCAGAGGATTTGCAATCCTATTGCTTGTTTGTACGCAGTTGCTGAGATTAGCAAAGCCGCCGGTGGGCGTGTCCATGCCAATCCTGCCAGCTGCCACATTTGCATATTTTCGTACAGTGGACCTCATTCAGTAAGGATTGCAATTTCTGCTTAGTAGCAGTTTCTGGGATCAAATAGTTGCCACCCAGAATTAGAGAAAAAAATGCCCATTGCAGAAATTGCGAATGCATGGCAGTATGGGGGCTGTTCGCAAAACCATACACAATTACCGGAACATCGAACATTTTTACTATCTGAGTCGGGCAAGGTCATCCACAATTTTTGCTACACATGAGGGTGGAAGTGGTTGTCGCTGACGTCAGAGGCCCTCCTTAAAAATGCCTGGGTACGCCTGCGTTTTTTCAGACACACCCAGAAAATGCCGGGTTTACGGCCAGAAACGCTGGCTTCCTAATGGTCAAACAGCGGCTGCATTGCGATCACGATCTTTATGCATTTTTATTTGCTGTTTTTTTTGCTAGCGCGTGCACAATGCGAATGCTGCACATGCAAAGGCGTTCAATAATCGGGTGGATTGTGAATCGCACGTTCTGCAACCCTTACTGTATGAGGTCCTGTATCTGTGTATGGGATCTAGCTGCGAATGTATTAGCTTACAACTCAACCCATT